>NC_132860.1:51284110-51584110 GCF_048164855.1 Canis lupus baileyi
GTGTCAGGCCTGTTGCATGGAGGCAAATGAAGAATTATAATGGATATTAAGATGTATGTTTTATGGCAGCCAGAAAGATTTTTGGGAATTGGATGAGAAAATAGAGCATAACAGACAGCAGACAGGGAATGGTGCAAATCAAATCTTTTAATATTATGAGGATCAGAATAAGCTTTGCTGTAGTTTGGGTGGATTTATAGGCAATTATCCTAATCACAGCTGCAAGAAATCATGTCTAGATATATGCTTTTACTTTGGATTAGCAAAAAGATGATGTTACTGGGATCGGTACACTGGGACTATGCTGTAACAACACCTTTTGGCACTGATTTAGTTTGCTTTTCCTTTTTCAGGTTCCACCTCTACTTCCAGATTAAAACAACATGCCTGTATTTATACTTAGAAAAATATAAATAGTACATCATTATTTTCTGCAGTGGTTTTCAATAATTCATCAGTTATGTATAACGCCCAGTGCTCATCACATCATGTGCCCTTCTTAATACCCCTCACCCACTTACCTCATCCTCCTTGCCCTCTTCCCCATCAGCAAACCTCAGTTTGTTTCCCAGAGTTAAGAGCCTCTCCTCTGATATTTTCCCATTTAGTTTCCCCTCCTTCCCTTATGGCCCTCTGACGTACTGTATGTTGGCAAATTAAATTTAACCAGAAACAAAAGATATTTATAATGAAGAACTGATATTAAATGTTTGTAACTATATATAGTTACATCTGATATATATATTTCTATATATATATGAAATAGAAAATAGGAAATTAAAATAGGTATTTGCCAGAAAAAAACTATATTAGAATTGTTTTATTTTTTATTTATTTTTTAAAAAATATTTTATGTATTTATTCATGAGAGACAGAGAGAGAGAGAGAGAGACACAGGCAGAGGGAGAAGCAGGCTCCATGCAGGGAGCCTGATGTGGGACTCAATCCCTGGTCCAGAATCAGGCCCTGGGCTGAAGGCAGTGCTAAACCGCTGAGCCACCTAGGCTGCCCTAGAATTGTTTTAAATCATCCAAATAAATTCAGACCACAAATGGAGAAGAATCTTTGTACCCCTCAATCCTGACTTTTTACTGGGTCTAGAAATAGGAGATACTGCTAGATACTATTGAACAGTTCTAGCTGGCAACGATAAAAGCAGTCCCCAAAAATGCAAAAACAAACAAACACCACCAAAAAATACCCACAAACAAACAAAACAAAAACAAACAAAGAAAAAGAAATGAGAATGAATACTCTAAGGAGTGTCCTCATCCAGCGTGAACAATCAGGCAGTGACTGGAAGACACTTGGTTGCAGGTTTCAATTCAATGAACTGGGTAAACAGTGTAAAGTACTGTCTTGGGATAGGGGTTACTGATTCAAAACCAAGGTTTGAGAAGAAAAGAAAATACTCGTAAGAGGAAGACCAGGAGAGGTCTAAAGATGTAGGTGGGGGGCATCACCCAAAACAATTTCTGCAGCAAAGAGAGGGCAGAGGATTTCAGTATTTATAGTAATTAAGGACATAGAATAAGTTTCTATACCTCCATAAAAGGTACTGTTTAGGAGCTTTGGAATTCTTCAGAAAAAAACTGAGGCTTATTGACTTCAAGTGTAGGAGAAGAAAAAAAGAACAACACAGTTTTAATGCACAACCCATATTCTGTAGCCCAGAAAGTTATTCTCTTTGCCAAGAGAAGTGGGGGAGGAGGTAGGAGAGAAACTAGTTTTTCTAACATAACCCTTTTAAATCTAAAGAAGAGTCTAAATAAATAAATAAATAAATAATAAATACTTGAATAGATAAGTAACTTATAAAAGTCTCCAGCTTTAAAAAAATTATGCATTTAACATTAACATTATGCATTTAATCATTCCTTTCCACAGAAAGCTACTTACTTTTGTAAGAGCTAATTACCTTAATAATTTAGCATTTATACCACAAATGCAAAATACAGAGTTGCAGTCATTTAGAACTTTTTTGTGAGTCATTACACAAACATATTTTCCAAAGGAAATAAGTTAGAAGCAGAATATCTAAATGTGAAGCTATATCACCATCCTTCAGCATGTAACTATCTTTCTTACTCAGTCCTGTACAGCAATGAGAAAAATGCAAGAGTTCACTGTGACCTGGTGAAGGCAAGGAAGTGATTCATTAAAAATAAAAATTACATGCAACTAAGAGACCCAATAACTCAAACACAATTCTTATAATCAAAACAGAGTCGCTGAAGCTGGTCAGGGCAACCTGTAACATCTAGGTCACAATACATCAAAACATGAATACTTCTGACTTCTGATATTCTACTGTATAGTTTATTATATCTTTAAAAATGTTTCAATGTTCTCTCTTTGTTCCATCTTTTGTTATTCAAATAGTCTCTATACCAGAAATGAAAAACCTCAAGAAGGAGTGATAACCATGAAGAAAAGAAGAAAAGGAGGAAGGAAGGAGAGAGGGAAGGAAGGAAAAAGATGTCTCTCCATTTCCAGTAGTGTGTAGACAATTATTACTTTAGAAGGAATAATTAATTCCTTCTAATTATGGAAGAATCCAACCAGGAGCAACCCTGATGATCATTCAAAAGGAAGCTGTCACAATCTTAGTACACCACAAGTATACTTCCCTTTACTCCAGAAATTTAATACAGGACTAGTAATTAGAATCTAATCCAGAAATTGAGTACCCTTCTGATTTATAAGAGCTGGGTTGTTGACTCTACATATTTTTGCTACTAACTCTCCCAGGCGGAACAATATCAGGACTATGACATATTAGAGTGTGTTGTCAGGTTCTTTCTAACTAATAAACCTCTGTGCAAATCTACTCATGAAATAATTAAATGCACCAATATTGTATTTCTCAGTTTGCAATGCTGACCACAAGAGAACATTAGCATTCAATTGATCTCTCTTTTACATATGGCTGAAATACAGTAAGGCTTTTTCCCTTTTTTTAAATCTCAGAATTATCCCTCAGAAACAAAGGTACTAGGAGCCTCGGTGTCCATCGAAAGATGAATGGATAAAGAAGATGTGGTTTATGTATACAATGGAATACTACTCAGCCATTAGAAATGACAAATACCCACCATTTGCTTCAACGTGGATGGAACTGGAGGGCGTTATGCTGAGTGAAATAAGTCAATCGGAGAAGGACAAACATTATATGGTCTCATTCATTTGGGGAATATAAAAAATAGTGAAAGGGAATAAAGGGGAAAGGAGAAAAAATGAGTGGGAAATATCAGAAAGGGAGACAGAACATGAGAGACTCCTAACTCTGGGAAACGAACTAGGGGTGGTAGAAAGGGAGGTGGGCGGGGGGTGGGGGTGACTGGGTGACAGACACTGAGGGGGGCACTTGATGGGATGAGCACTGGGTGTTATTCTATATGTTGGCAAATTGAACACCAATAAAAAATAAATTTATAAAAAGAAAACAAAGGTACTACACTATATAATAGCCTTATGAGCAATCTAACATTATGAAACTCTAATTTTTTTTTAAGGTTTAATTTATTTATTCACAAGAGACACACAGAGAGAGAGAGGCAGAGACACAGCCAGAGGAAGAAGCAGACTCCATGCATGGAGCCTGACGTGGGACTCGATCCCAGGATTCCAGGATCACGCCCTGGGCCAAAGGCAGGCTCTAAACCACTGAGCCACCCAGGGATCCCCTCTAAATTATTCTGAATGACAATATGCTACCAAAGACAAATTAATCTGAAATAACTTCAATCAAAGGCAGCTGGGAAGATTTGTAGACAGTATCTGATTCAAAAAAAAAAAAAAAAAAGCAAAGAAATTTGATAAGCAATTAACCTAATGAGATTAGGGAAGAACATACCAAAAAAAAGAAGAAAAAAAAAAAAGCTTCAAAATATCTGTTACTGTTTACTCCTTACAACAAAAATGAAGAAAAAAATAAAAGATGATCTGATATTAAAAACTGAGTGATAGACACATATATCTACTTATTTATTTTTAAAGTATTTATTTTTTGTTAAATTTGTAGGCTTAATATATTTTATGATCAAACAATACAGCAAATTGTTATATTATGGGGAGTCATTTAAAAACTTATGGGAAAAATATTAAAATGGTTATATGATTTGAATGACTGTATTTGGTTTGGGATAGATTCCCAATTACATGACTATACACAGACAAAAAGTCTACATATTAAATTATTAAATATTTTAGATAAAATGATGATGAATTCTGGTAAATGATTAGCTGACTTACAGAGTGACTGTATTAAGAAGTAAAAGATCCTGCTGGCAAAGGTTTGTGAAAATAGTTTGAATAAAATTACTCATGAAATGTGAGACTAGATATGCAATACTTCTAAATCAGTAGATATTTGCATGTGACTTAAATATTTGTGTTTAAATTAGCACAATATATAAGTAAATGTTTGACTATTTCATCTACATTTTCAGAAGTTTATGTATTCATTTTGACCAGAATACATTTGCATCTTTTAAGTGGGAAAATAGGGGACTTGCCCTCGGACAGTCTCAGTTTATCCCTGTTACTCCAGTTTAGTTATTGATTATGATCCACTTCATCCTCAGAGTTGTCGTAGTTTGGATGATGACTTTTATGGTTACTGGTCATATTAGGTAATGTGCTGATTAAAGTAAATTATGCAAAAAGGAGAAAAATCCATAAGATTTCAGGGAGACTAGGACACAGGAAAACTTGGGAAAACAAAATTGAGGGTACTATACCTGGGCAATGATAACTATGTGCTCACATTTCTGCCTATTTCTTACTATAATCTTGAGGTTAGGGCTATTTGCTTCTGAACTAATAAGCTCTGCCCTATATGGAACCGATTCTTCCGTTAAGCAGAAAAAATATAAGGAAGTCAACTGCAGCAGCTTTGCACCAATATGGTCTTGCTGTCCACCCTTCTCTGGTGCTAAATTAGTCTATGCCTCTGGAATGGTATCTTCTTTCTTCCCAGTTCTGAGTCTTTTCTAAAGATCTCTTCTTTTTGTTATTCTATTTCTCACTGAGATCTGTGTTGTTGACTAGAACCAATGTCTCTCTTCTGAATGAACCCCAATTTCTCTGTCTACAGAGGGAGAGAAGTCTCTTCTCTGAATGATCCCATTTCTTGATGGTTGTGTATCCTATCACTTCTGCTTTGGTCAATTTGCTCCATCTTCCATTATAAGAGTAGAAATGCTGAAGCAAGTCAAATGAGGGCAAACTCCAATCCAGGCTCATGCAAGGGCTTTCAACCTCTCCAGATATGAAAACAACTACATTAAACTATGTTCCCACAAAATCCCTTTCCCCTCAGTGACTGAAGAGATGGGAAGATTACAGAAGAAAGTCACACTTTATATGAAGGACAAGTAAGAGTCATGAGGAGTAAAGGCAGAATGGTACAGGTAAAAGTAACACATGAAAGCACAGATGAGAGCCTGTGACTATAGCATAGGTTCCCAAAGGATTGACAGGAGAAGGGCTTAGAAAAAGAGAGATTAGCTGCTGGGTGAGGAAAACCTCCATGTGCTGCATTTAGAAATTTGGCCTTTATTCCATGGACAGTCCATGAATAGTTACAAAAATCATTGCTTCCACTGCCTACAAAATAGTCAAACTCTCAATACCAGCTAGCCCAAAGTAACTTTCAAGCTTCATTTCTTCCTGTTCCCACTTAATAATCAACTTTTCTGAAAATTTATCACTAAAATACATCATGTTTTTTTAGATACACAGTATTTTCATTGTAAACACTTTTCTCCTTTTCCACTTTAAAGTTTGTTTATTCTTTGAAAACCTCCTCTTTGAAAAGCTTTGGCCAACTCCCTCAGATAGAATTAATTCTTTCCTTTTCTCTATTTGTATAGCAATGTAATGTACCTTTCTTAAACCAATTACTCTTCTGTTTGATACTTATTTTTACGAGGGATTAGGCTATACTGTGCTCAAGGTTAGCAGTGACAGAACTAAGCAAGGTGCTTAACACAGTGGACACTCAAAAAATATTGGTCTAATACACTCTTCCCCAGAGTGCAACACATGTCATTTATGGAACATAAGCTATATTTAGGTGGTATCTTAATTACATATTTAAGTTATTGTGAATTTTATAAAGGCAGTATAACAGCCCCACAGCTAACATCATACTCAATGGTGAAAAACTAAAAGCTTTTCCTTTAAGATCAGGAACAAAACAAGGATGCCCACTCTTGCCACTTGTATTCAAAATAGTACTGGGTTTCCTAGCCATAGCAATCAGACAAGAAAAAGAAATAAAAGGTATCAAAATTATTAAGGAAGAAGTGAAACTGTCACTATGCAGATGACATGATATTATACAATATTATACACAGAAAACCCTAAAAACACCACCAAAAAACTATTAGAAGTAATAAACAAATTGAGGAAAGTTTCAGGATGCAAAATTAATATACAGAAATCTGTTGTGCTTCTATATATGAATAACAAGGTATCAGAGTCAGAAATAAGAAAACAATATCATTCACAATTGTACCAAAAAGAATAAAATACCTAGAAACAAACTTTCAAGATATACTATGAAGCTGTAGTAATCAAAACAATATGGTACTAGCACAAAAATAGACACATAGATCAATGTAACAGGATAGAGACCCAGAAATAAATCAATGCTTATATGGTCAATTAATCTATGACAAAGGAGGCAACAATATGTAATGATAAGTCTCTTCAATAGTGCTGTGAAAACTGGACAGGTATGTGCAAAGGAATGAATATGGATCACTTTCTTATACCATATACAAAAAATAAACTCTAAATGGATTAAGGACCTAAATACCAATTTGGAAACCATAAAACTCCCAGAAGAAAACACAGACAGTAATCTCTTGCACATTGGCCTAGATATGTCTAGATATGTCTCCTCAGGCAAGGGAAATAAAAGCAAATTAAATGATTAGGACTATAGCAAAACGAGAAACTTTTGCACAGTGAAGGAAACTATCAACAAAGCAAAATGCAGCCTACTGAATGGAAGAAGATATTTGCAAATGATATATCTGATAAGGTGTTAATATCCAAAATATATAAAGAACTTACAAGAATCAACACACACACACACACACACACACACACACAAAACTTGATTAAAAATAGGCAGATGACCTGAATAGATACTTTTCCAAAAAAGACATTTTAGATGGCCAATCGACACAGGAAATATATTTAACATCACGAATCATCAGGGAAATGAAAACCAAAACCACGATGAGATACCATCTTACACCTGTCAGAATGACAAGAATAAAAAAGACAATAAGTACCAAGTGTTCACAAGGATGTGAAGAAAAAGGAAGGCTTGTGCTCTACTGGTGGAAATGAAAATTGGTGCAGCCACTGTGGAAAACAGTATGGAGGTTCCTCCAAAATTTTAAAATAGAAATATGACATGATTCATTAATTCCACAACTGAGTCTCAAAGAAAACAAAATGCTAATTTGAAAAGATATATGCACTCCTATGTTTACTGCAGTATTATAAATAACAACCAATATATGAAGCAACCCATTACTAGATGTCCATTAATAGATGAATAAAGAAGGTGTGGTATATATGTGCAATGGATTCAGTCACAAAGAAGAATGTGATCTTGCCACTTGCAGAACATAAGGATTTTGAGGGTATTATGCTAAGTGAAATTCATCAGACAAAGTCAAACATCATATGATTTGACTTATATGTGAAATCTAAACAAATAAAAAAGGCAGAAATGACCCATAAATACATAAGCCAAACACGGATTCCAGAGTGGAGAGAGCTGGAACAATCTACAAAATAGGTGAAAGTGAGTGAGAAGTACATGTTATCTCTTCGTGAAAGGAATAAGTCATGGAGGTGAAAGCTACAGCATAGGGAATTAAATCAATAGTATTATAATAGCTATACTTATGATGAGCATAGCATAATGTATAGAGTTGTCAAACGACTACATTTTCACCTGAAACTAAGGTAACTTGTATGTCAACTATACCTCATATACATATATGAAAAAAAACTTTAAAAAGCTTATGAGTTCATTTTAATGTGTTTTTAAAAATTATAACTGTTATATCAAATACACGATATCAGAGATATTGCTTAAGAAATGGCTAAGTTATGGAAGTATCACAATTCCAGGCTTCAAGTTATATTACAAAGCTGTAGTGATCAAGACAGTATGGTACTGGCACAGAAATAGACAAACAAAAAAAACCAAAACAAACAAATAAAACAACAACAAAAAAAGAAACAGACAAACAGCTCA
The DNA here is from genome assembly GCF_048164855.1 of Canis lupus baileyi. NCBI lineage: Eukaryota > Metazoa > Chordata > Mammalia > Carnivora > Canidae > Canis > Canis lupus. The sequence continues at coordinate 51,292,401 of NC_132860.1, forward strand.
GTATAACAGATAGAAAACCCAGAAATGAACCCACAACCCATAATGATAAATTAATCTGTGATAAAATAAGAAATAATATCCAATGGAAAAAATGCAGTCTCTTCAACAAATTGTGTTGGGAAAACTGGACAGTAATATGCGAAAGAATGAAACTGTACCCTTTCTTACACCACAAACACACGCAAAAATTCAAAATGGATGAAAGACCTAAATGTGAGCCAGGAAACCATCAAAATCTTAGAGAACATAGGCAGTAACCTCTTTAACATCAGCCAAAGCAACTTTTTACTATATATGTCTCCTGAGGCAAAGGAAACAAAAGCAAAAATAAACTACTGGGACTACATCGAAATAAAAAACTTCTGCACAGTGAAGAAAACAATCTATAAAAGTAAAAGGCAGCCTATGGAATGGGAGAAGATGTTTGCAAATGACAGATAAAGGGTTAATATGTAAAATCTATAGAGAACTTATCAAACTAAACATCCAAAAAAAACAAATAATCCAGTTAAGAAATGTGCAGAAGACATGAAATAGACAATTTTCTAAAGAAGACATACAGATGGCCAACAGACACATGAAATGATGTTCAACATCACTCATCATCAGGGAAATACAAATCAAAACCCCAGTAAGATACCATCTCATACCTGTCAGAATGGCTAAAATGAACACAGGAAACAAAAGGTGTTGGCAAGGATCCAGAGAAAGGGAAACCTTCTTACACTGTTATTGGGAATGCAAACTGGTGCAGCCACTCCGGAAAACAGTATGGAGTTGTCTCAAAAAATTAAAAATAGAAGTACCCTATTATCCAGCAATTGTGCTACTAGGTATTTATGCAAAGGATACAATAATACTAACTTGAAGGGATACGTGCACCCCAATGTTTATTATAAACAATAGTCAAATTATGGAAAGAGCCCGAATGTTCATCAACTTTTGAATGGATAAAGAAGATGTGGTATGTTTATAAAATGGAATATTACTCAGCCTAAATAAAGAAAGAGCTCTTGCTATTTGCAACAATGTGAATGGAGCTAAACTGTATTATGTTAAGCAAAAAAAAAAAAAGTCAATCAGAGAAAGACAAATATCATATGATTTCACTCATATGTGGGACTTAAGAAATAAAACAAATGAACATAGGAGTGAGAAAAGCAGAAAGACACACAAACCAAGAAACAGACTGATGTTTAGTAGAGGGGAGGTGAGTAGGGGAATGGGCAAAATAGGTGATGGGGAGTAAGGAGGGCATTGTGATGACTACTGGGTGTTCTAAGTGATGAATCACTAGATTCTACATCTGAAACTAATATTACACTGTATCTTAACTGGAATTTAAATAAAAATTTGGAGAAAGGAAAAAAACAGAATACTTGAAAAAAGACAAAAACTTTCAAAAGTGGGGAGGGGAAGAACCAAAAGAAAATATTTTTTGAAGGGGGAATAAAAGAAATGGCTAAGTGAAATGAAAATATTAAAGGATTTAAGAGTGACTCTTCTTCTTAATACTTCCTATTTACTCACACTGCATAATACTTTTGATAGGACTTGTCATAATTTGACATAAGTATTTATTGCTCCTCTCCCCAGAATGTAAGCTCCATTAGGGTAGATGGTTGGTTGTTATTTATGTATTTATGTATGTATTTATGCGTGTGTGTGTGTGTGTGTGTGTGTGTGTGTGTGTATATATATATATATAAAATTTATGGCTGCTGTACTCCCACAACTTAGAATCTTAGAATAGTATCTGGTAAGTAGTAAGAGCTCAACACATAGTTACTTAAAGAGAATGAGGAAGGGACATAGGATGGGAGGGATTGACAGAGAGAGGGAGAGATGAAGATCAATGTATTTGACCAATTCACAGAATCAATTTTTGAGCTGGAAAGAATCTCAGTGCTCTCATTTTACAGATAAGGATACTAATGCCCAGAAAGGGCTAGAGAATTATCAAGCCACACTGGCAGTCATGTCAGAGCCTAGATCCAACCCATGTAATTTAATAAGAGGTTGGTGAACTTCTCAGAACACCAATTTCTAGGCAGTACAGACAAATGAAGTCTTATTACTTCTCATAACAGATCTCAAAATGATGAAAATCTGTAGTTAAGATACTGATGGTTGCTTCATTCAGACACCAATAATCATGACAGAAAAAGCAAAGCCAGAACAAAGGTGAATAAGAAAACTAGGATTTTTCTGACTCACTATTTTAGAGTATAAATATTCAACAGTATATTCATGATGAAAACATAAGCATTACCTCCAAGGACCATGCCAGCCTGACAGCACTTTCTAAGGCGACATGCTGGGCAGTTTTTTCTGCGGATTTTATCAACAATGCAGTCATTTCTTCCAGCACATAAATAGTTATGCTGCCCTAAAAAACAAAACACAAATAAAAGTTATCTATGATATCTAAAGACCATTGGAAATTTTATGCACTGACACCTTAAAAAAAAAAAAAAAACAACAAATGCACATCAAGTGCATTAATGTCTCAGCCAGCCTCTTGCTTGCCATAAGTAAAAGCTGGTGATGCTCCAAATCTATTTAAAACTGCAGCCACTCTGGAAAACTGTGTGGAGGTTCTTCAAAGAGTTAAAAATATACCTGCCCTATGACCCAGCAATTGCACTGTTGGGGATTTACCCCAAAGATACAGATGCAATGAAACGCCGGGACACCTGCACCCCGATGTTTCTAGCAGCAATGGCCACAATAGCCAAACTGTGCAAGGAGCCTCGGTGTCCATCGAAAGATGAATGGATAAAGAAGCTGTGGTCTCTGTATACAATGGAATATTCCTCAGCCATTAGAAACGACAAATACCCACCATTTGCTTCCACGTGGATGGAACTGGAGGGCGTTATGCTGAGTGAAATAAGTCAATCGGAGAAGGACAAACATTATATGTTCTCATTCATGTGGGGAATATAAATAATAGTGAAAGGGCATATAAGGGAAGGGAGAAGAAATGTGTGGGAAATATCAGAAAGGGAGACAGAACATAAAGACTGCTAACTGGGAAATGAACTAGGGGTGGTAGAAGGGGAGGAGGGCGGGGGGTGGGAGTGAATGGGTGACGGGCACTGGGGGTTATTCTGTATGCTGGTAAATTGAACACCAATAAAAATAAATTAAAAAAAAAGAAGAGATAAAAAAAAACTTTACTTGTGTCTTCAGGAGCCTTAATGAGATGAACGCAATTTATAAATCGATTTGAGGGCTCCTTTAAAAATCTTTTGCACAATATTTCTGTGCATCTTCTTAATGATGTCAATATCAGACTGCCCTTAGACCTTTCTATCATTTCAAGATTAACTACATGTTTTTGAGAAGTATTAGTCATGTAAAACAGTCAAACTGTAGTAAACTTTTTTCTTTCTGACATCTAAACCTTCAAGAAAACAGATACAGACTAAAGAATTTTAAAAGTCTCTAAAATAGACCTTTTATAAAATCTATTCACTTCATTCTGTTGGAAAATCCTGGAACTATCTTACTTTTAAAGGGCCTAACACATGAAAAAAGATGTTACTGATTGTACTGACTTCACTGCCTGGTTTATTTTGGCTGCAAATTAGAAAACACAATAAATAGAAATAATAATAAAGGTAGAACAATTTAAAACAATGAGAAGTATTGAATGAAAGGGGACAAGAATTATAGAAGAAATGTGCATAAATGTGTGACTCTGGGATCATACGTGCAGGAGAAATAACATATTCTTCAAAAGGTCTGGAATATGAATTTACTATTTAACCATGATGATTTTGAACCACAAATGTGTTCCATTTAATAAAGCATGGAACAATCTAATTTACTTGGATTGAACAAAAAAAAAAAAACAAATCTCAGCTTAAACATATAAACCTTAATTAACTGGAAAAAAATTTTGGCACTCTTTATTTTCCAGTAAATTCTTGTAACACAGACTGAATCTTTTAACATTTGTAGCTTCCTTATATTTAGGTATGAAAGGTGATTTTAAAGATTATGGAATTCCCTTTAATATTTTGTATTACTCAACATTAAAATCAGATTCACTCTTTTGGCCAAATTTTGTGGTAAAGGAACACAGAGGTACCTTAAACATTTGCTTAATCAAGCAGGGGAAAGAATATGTCATCTGCCCTTTTTGAAACATGGGGCAATATTACCAAAGATCTTTAATAGAACACCACATTTTTCTTTTTCTCCTTGGAAAATTTTGTATATATATTAGGGCAGAAAAAGCAAAGGGTAATTATTTATTATGTCTTTTCCTTTAAATTACATATTCTCTTTTATTTGATGTTCTAGCTGTACTAACATCCTTATATTTCCCACAAACTCTTTCATGCCTTTATGACTCTCCTCCCTTTTCTAAATACATCTGTTTGCCAAGCTCTTGGTCATGTTTCAAACTGGTCTTAACTGATCCCAGAAAGGCCTAGACACTTCTTCTGTGTAGCCAAATAAACACTCAATGTTTAATAATGTTTAATTTACTATTGTAAATACTGCTTTTCTGTTTCGCCTAAGTTTTGTGAAGTTAAAAACTAGGTCTTTTGTAAATCTTGTGTTAAATAACAGTTCAATATATATTTGTTGAATATATGTGTACTTAATTATACTTCGTGCTTCACCTATAGCTATAACCATGATTTACTCAACAATATAAACTCGATAGTAATATTTCACTTATTGTCACATATAGTAAATTTTTAAAAAATCTCTTGCTCCAGATTTTTATTTACCAACTTTCAATGTTTTTATACAGAATACTTGTTAATTCAACAAGTTTCTTGCCTTCTTATATTAATAGACCATGAGTTAGTCTTTAACAAGCTTATTTTTTATAGTTTTATTTTTTATTACAATTCTTAAAATTCCAGTATAATTAACATTGTGTTATATTAGTTTCAGGTGCACAATATAGTAGTTCAATGATTCAATACATTACCCAGTACTCATCATGATAGCGTATTTTTAATCCCCCTTTATCTATTTCATCCATCCGCCTTCCCACTTCCCTTCTGGTAATCACCGGTTTGTTCCCTATATTTAAGAGTCTATCTCTTTTTCCCTTTGTTCATCTATAGCAAGCTCATATTTAACATCTACCTTTGCAAAGACAGAAGTTATTATTTATGAAAAATTTGTATTTAATTACCTGAAAAGAGATTATTGAATGGCTATACTTAAATAGTATTTCCAACTGTTCTCTGTATTTAATATATTAATATAACTTCAAGTTATGTTAAAGGAATCATATTTTGTGAAAATAAAAGCACTATTAAAATGTGACTAGATCATTTTATATCCCTAATGATTTATTAAAATTTTAGATACAGGAAAAAAGTTTCATTTTGTTTGAAATGAAATCTATTATTACCTACAAAGAGATTTACCTTTAAGATAAGAATTCTATATTATTTACGTTGCCTTATAAGCCCAAGTAAACACATTTCACTTAGGTTTGAGAGAAGTCACTTTTGCATGCCTTTCTTTGAAAGGGAGGGGGAAAGGTAGTAAAATGGCAGAAGAAATGAATATATATGTCTAACAGATAAAGAACAAACAAGAAAAAGTTGGTATGGTATGACTCATGAAGCACAGGCTTGAGGCAACATGAGCTGGTGCTCATGGAGGCATCCCTTCCACCACAAACACATAAATGTTGAATAAAATATGACAAAAGCATGTTGTTTACTTACAGTCTAGAACAAAAAAGTGTGTGTGTAGGAAATCTCAATAAGCCAGAAATTAAAAAGAAAGGCAGAAGGGTAAACTGGAATGGACTGTACAGTGGCCAAAAAAAGTTTCAGATCAGATACAGGACCTAGGAGCCAAGACCTGGGCTTCAACACTCACAAGGGGCCAGAATTTGTGGCCTCAGTCCCACTGGGGGACAGCATGGGAACTGAACTTTATATAAAATGGAGAATCTCAAAAGGCTGTCTTTTCGTGAAAATTGAGCTAGAAAACACTATCCAGACTATGCTGATAAAGCCAGGAATCTGCCCAAAATTTTGGGTGGGGAGAAGAGCCACCCATGACTAAAAACAAAATATGCTAAACAAAAAAATCTTGGCCTCTATGAGAGGTGATTTTTACTACCACATGGTGTATGAATCTGTGCCAAGTAATAAATACTGGTCTGGGACCAATAAAATTCCTAGAATCCTGGGAAAGCCAAATGCAAAACTCAGGTATGTACATATGCAAAAAAAAAGAGAGATCTGTATGAGAATATCTATAGAAACAGTATTTGTGGGGCACCTGGATGACTCAGTGATTGAGCGTCTGCCTTTGGCTCAAGGTGTGATCCTGGGGTCCTGGGATCAAGTCCTGCATCGGGATCCCTGGAGGAAGCCTGCTTCTCCCTCAGCCTATGTCTCTGCCTATCTCCCTGTCTCTTGTGAATAAATAAATAAAATCTTTAAAAAAAGAAACAGTATTTATAATAGTCCCAAATTGAAAACTCAAACAATAATCTATAGCATAATGTATAAACAAACTCTTTTATTGATTCAATGCATTATTATACAGCAATGAGAATATCTAGCCTATGCAAAAACGTGGCTGGGTCCATAAATATAATATGTAAAATAATAAATGGAGAAAAACACTGCATGATTCCATTGATATAAAGTTCCCAGACAGTGAAAACCATTTATAATGTTAGAGATTGAGATGGTAGTTACATATGGGGAATGACTGGAGGGTGCAAGAGGTTTTCTGGGAAGCTAATGATTTGTAAATTGTTTGACCTGAATAATAATAGTATAGTTTCATTTACTTAATGATAATTCATGAAGCTTTACACTTCTCTTTGAGCACTTTCCTAAAATTATGCCAATAAAAAGCTTTTTAAAAAATATTTTATTTATTTATTCATGAGAAACACAGAGAGAGGGAGGCAGAGACATAGCCAGAGGGAGTAGCAGGCCCCATGCAGGGAGCCTGATGTGGGACTTGATCCTAGGAGCCCAAGGCAGACGCTGAGCCCAAGGCAGACGCTCAACTGCTGAGCCACCCAGGCATCCCAAAAAGGTTTTTTTATTTCTTTTTAAAAATAGTTCCACCTGAAAGGATAGACTAGAGGACACTGATCCAACAAAGGGAGTTCTGTGTAGGGCCAATCATTTGAAGTTCAGAGACTGAGCATAGAAGTAAGGAGTGTCCAGAAAGAAGAGAGATATCACCTGCATTATAGGATTACAGTTGAAGCTTTCCAGTGAAATATCCCATGAATCCCACCAAGCATCCTGCTAGAGAAATAGCCAGTTATAATCATCCACCAAACATAGAGAAGTCCAGTGATAGTCACATATGCACCTGCCAAATACAAATGTGTTCCTCCTTTTAACCTGGACTTTCTTCCTATGCCTTGATATCGAAAAGGTCAAAATTAGCTATTAAGGGATTTTAGGAATGTGAGTATGGTAAATACAGAAGAAGGTGATCTTGTTGGTTCTTGCAACTTTAGGCCCTAACCAGTGGGCCTAAGCTCTAGCAAAGAAGAAACTAAATTAGGTGAGAATTTGGGATTTGGATTTTCATGCTGTGCTGTGTATTTTGATCACTGAAATGAGACTGTGCTTTTGTTAAAAACTATGGGAACAGACCAAGATTTCATAGAGAAGATGAAACAACACCTAGACCATAGGTGTGCTGTTGTTAGAGGTCATGCTGACGTTGGCATTGTGAAATACACACACACACACATACACACACACAAATATGAAACATACATATAAAAACAATAACAGAGTTATTTTAATACTGTTACAAATAAAATTGGAAACTAGTGCTTCTCAACTAGAGGCATTATTGCCGTGTTCCCATACAGGGCGAACCACCTCTGGAATGTTCTGCAATGCCTGGGGACCATTTTGCTTCACACAACTAGGGGCAGGTGCTACTGAGGACAGGCCAGGGATGGGATGCTCTGAAGCTCCCACAATGCACAAGAAAGTTCTAACAACAAAGAATTAATGGGCCCCAAATGTCAGCAGTGCCAACATTGAGAAACCTTAGTGTAAACTCATGATTGCCTCACTTTTTTAAAAAAGATGTGTTTTCCAGGTTGGTCCACTAAAAATGCCTAGAAGCAAACACAACCACAGCAGTAATAAACAGTGGTATCCAGAGTGCTGTCTAATATCATTTTGATCTGAAAGGAACCAGAGCTCCTTGGAGGAATGGCTATCTAGGACTGTGGCAAGAAGTGTACAAATTGAACCTGTGATACTTTGTTGTAATAGAGTTGGATGTTATTGAAGGGTAATGAAACGGTGTTAAAGCCACATTGACCAAAAACAATTTGAACATCAAAAAGAATTTATTTCTAGTGATTAAAACATACTGTCTATATAAAAAGCCATTAGTACACAATGACATGTAAGAAAGGAAAGAAGAAGAGTAAGAAACAAAACATACTCACTGGAAAGTACTGGAGGATACTAAGGCACAAATTCATTACTCTGAAAATTGATAATCAAAGGGAAATAATCAAGCATCTTCCAGGCTTTCCAATATTTTAAGATTACTAAATTATCTTTTGGAAGAGAGAAAGAACTATAAAAAAGATTTACACATGATAAAATCAGAAGGAATAAGAGAAGTAGAAAATCACCCTTTTGCCATCCCTAAGGAAATGATGACTGCTTGTCAAGTCTGAAAAGACAATTAAAATACTCTGATTTTCAACTGCATATCTGCATGATGCCACATTTTCTTCATATGCTTCAACCAAAACAACATATTGCAACAGGCTGACTGCAGGCACAGATACGAGATGCAGCTGCATTCTATTAAGGCAGACATTAAAATGACTTGTAAAAATGTATAACAATGTCATACTTTTCATTATAACTTTTGGTCTTTTTTAAAAGACCAAAATGTGTTTTTAACACATCTTTTTTAAAAAAGTGAGGCAATCATGAGTTTACACTAAAGGTTTCTCAATGTTGGCACTGCTGACATGCTGAGATGCAGAGAGAAAATTAACATCCAATGGGTTTGCTATTTTTTAAATGACTAAGTTCCAAAAAATTATTTTAAATTTATAATATGATAAATATTGACAGATATAATCCACATAATCAAAAACTCTTCAGGCTCTCAATACTTTTTAAGCATGTAAAGAAAAGAGGTCATAAGACCAGAATGTTTAAGAACCACTGGCCTGCACATGATCCTTATCAAAATGTTTAACCTGAATCTAACTGAAAAAAACACAAAACAGAAAAATCCGGATTGTGTGAATTTCTACAAAATGGCTGGCCTGGACTCTTCAAAATTGTCAATGTCCTGAAAGACAAAAAAAGTGGGAGTATCTTTTTAGATTAAAGGAGATGAAAGAGACTTGTTCACCAAAGGAAATACATAGTTCTTGATAGATCCTTTATGAAAAAAACAACCTATACAGCACACCTTGAGAACAATTGAGGAAATCTGAATATTGAGTATATATTAGATAATATTATTTTATCAATATTAAATTTTCTGGTGTGATATCAGGGTTATATTGCAAATTGTTTTTGCCCTTAGGAGATACGTTCTGAAATTTAGAAAGGTAAAATATGATGCCTGCAATTTACTTTCATATAGTTATTTATAGATATTCATTATACTATTCTTTCAAATTTTATGGATATTTTCTAGAATCTGAAGTTTTCTGAAGACAAGAGCAGAATGAGGTAAAGGCTTGGACTAGTTTTTCACATTAGCCAATCTAGGGCTGGTTAGGTAAAACTGGAAAGAAGTCAGAGGGGAACACTGATTATTTGACAAGGTGAAAGGGAGATGGACAATAATGAAGCACTAAGTTTTAAGGTATCTTCATGCAAGATCCCAGGGGTTTTTTTTGTTTGTTTTGGTTTTAGTTTGGTTTGAAGTGAAGGAAAAGGTAGGTGGGGAGGGGGAGAAGAAAGAAAACAATTTTTTACTAAACTCCACACCCAGTGTGGAGCCCAATACAGGGTTTACATTCACGACCCTGAGAGCAAAACCTGAGCTGAGATCAAGAGTTGGACGCTTAACCAACTGAGCCATTCAGGTGCTCCAGAAAAAAATTTTTGAGTATAGTATGAGTCAATATGTTAGGAATTTAAATGGCTCATTTCATATAATCCTTATAACAAAACAGATAGTTACTACATAGGTATTTAACTTTTCCAAGGGGAAAATGACAAGCAAGGTACATGGAATTACCTAAATATAAAGTAGACATAAAGTCTTGGGCTGAGAACAAGGAGGAAACAGAATACATCCCTTAAGAACAGAGACATGGGCCCTGGGCATCAGACATGGACATGTGACTCTTGAAAGGGACTGCTTGAGAGTTACATCACTGGCAGGAAGCAAGGGTAGAGAGAATGATAACGGCACCTCCCATCTCTTATACAAGAATACTGCCAAACTTCATCCTGAACCAGAGGCCACCCTAAGAATCCAATTTCTCCCAAGTATCAGGCAAACATGTCCTTCAGTAGAAGTTGAACATATTCCTAAGCCCTTACACAAAAGTGAGAATATGTGTTACTTTCATCTAAGAATAATAACTCATCCTGATAGAATTCTTGCCATTCCCAACATTTAGTGCTTCGAAGAGGAAATCTAATGTCAGCCTAATTTTTATTTCTTGGTAATGATCCAGTTTTTTTCTCCCCTGTTTTAACTCATGTATAATCTTTTCAATGTAAAGTTAAAACAGTGTTCAATATATGCAAAGGTATAGATTTTTTCATTATATTTTTTGGGACACAGTGAGAGCTTTTGATATACAGAGTAAAATTTTTATTGAACCTTTTTTTATAGATTTTTTATTTATTTATTCATAGAGATGCAGAGAGAGAGAGAGAGAGAGAGGCAGAGATATAGGCAGAGGGAGAAACAGGTTCCATGCAGAGAGCCTGACGTGGGACTCGATCCAGGGTCTCCAGGATCACGCCCTGGGCTGCAGGCGGCGCTAAACCGCTGCACCACCGGGGCTGCCCTTTTTATTGAACTTTTAAATTTACTTCTGTTACCATCTATTAACTATAAGACCTTGAATAAATCATTCAACTTCTTGAGTTTTATTTTCCTGATCTATAAAATAATAGTTTGGGAGTTAAATAAAATAATTTGTTAAAATATATGGGGCGCCTGCGTGGCTCAGTCATTTCAGCACCAACTCTTGTTGATTTTGGCTTAGGTCATGATGTTGGGTTTGTGGGATGGAGACCTCCCTCCTCCCTCCTCCCTCCTCCCTCCTCCCTCCTCCAGTTGAGCTCTGGGCTCAGCAGGAAGTCTGCTTCTCTCCCTCTCTCTCTTCTTCTGCCCTGCCCCACCCCCCCACACACACTCTCTCTCTAAAATAAATAAATAAATATTTTAAAGATATGTAGCACTAGACACAGAATAAATGCTTAGTAGGTGGAAATTAATACAGTCCAATAAATACTTACTATCTTCTATGTCCTAACATTGTTCTAGGTGTTCATGATAAGATCCCAGGAGCTTACTTTCCATAATCAGTTAATACTCTTGCTTAACTTGTTTTTTAGTTTAGTCTTCAGAAACATTGATTATTTATGTGCTGAATATCTTCCCTCTATTCATATCCCTTATCTAACAGCACAGTGATAGGACCACACGCTTTATAGTAAGATAGATTGTGACTCAAATTCTAGTTCTTCCACTAGCTATACATTGATAAAATCATCTAAGTCTTAGTTTTTTCACTTTTAAAGTGGAAATGAAGATAAACACAATATAAGGCTGTTATATGGATTAAATGAATTAAGTTAGATAAAATACTTAGCACATTGGTACCACAGTGAGCCATGGCTTAAAATTTTCATTACTGTGTCTTTTTCTTCATTGTGAAGTAATGCCTTAAATATGAACTCTACACAACTTATTCTATTTATGGTTCCCAGTATAGATTTTAACTCAGCTATTATATTTTTGGATCTTACTGTAGTATTTTCTTATCTCATCCAGCTATGTTTTCATCTAATCTAGTTCTTTCTTATGACACATGTTCTTGTGTCACAGAGGCCGTCATCTTTTATCTTAATAACTCAAAGCAGATTCTAACCCAAACATTTCTTCTGTTTCTTTTAGCAAATCAATTTTAAGTATGCATTTTCCTAAATCAGATCTATTAATGAGGTGTTCGATCAATTTGAGAAGACTCTAGTGGCAGAATGTAACTGTTCAGTGGGAGACTGGCAGTCACCAAAGTTTGGTATATTTAGGAATTCACCAAAGCTGGAAGCTAGAATGAGTTGGGTGAGTGAGAAATATTAGGAAATGGAATTATAGGGGAAATCCAATTGCAAAGACCCTGAGAGATGGCCTAGATTGTCAGGAAAGTAGTGAAACCAGTAACTTGAGGGTTAATAGGACTAATAAGTAGAACTGCAACTTTTTGCCTAAGTATACTTGTTCTTGGAATGCAGCCTGCCACCATGCTTCTATAGATAATATTCTTTTTTGAGAACATGTTAACAAAATGTTGATATAGTTATTTTGCAGAGACTCAAGTCTTAAACAGGACACTGCCAGAGCCGGTCAAAACCACTGACCTCTGTGCACAAGTATCTGATGAATGACCTTCTCACGTAGAAGGACCTAAAATTGTACCCATGGATCATGCTAAGGATGTCATTTTTCTGGTCATGGGTCCTGCAAAGGTGTAAGACGATGAACTGTGCAGGCACAGACAACAAAATGACTTCATTCTTCCCTACTTATTAATTTCCTTTAACTGCTTTTGAAAAATTTATTTTTATTTAAATACAATTAATTAACATATAGGTATTATTAGTTTCAGAGATTAGAGTTTGGTGACTCATCAGCTGTATATAACACCCAGTGCTTATAACATCACTTGCCCGCCTGATGATGAGCTCATCACTCAGTTACCCTAACCCCCTTCCCACCTCCCCTCCAGCAACTCTCAGTTTTTTCCTAAAGAGTTTCTTGTGATTTGTCTCCCTTGCTGATGACTTCCCATTCAGTTTTCCCTCCCTTCCTCTATGATTTTCTGCATTATTTCTTATATTCTACATGAGTGAAACCAAATGATAATTGTCCGTCTCTGATTGACTTATTTCACACAGCATAACACCCTACTGTTGCATCCATGTTGATGTAATTGATAAGTATTCATCCTTTGATCGCTGATATATATATATATATATATATATATATAAATGAGATATAGATATATCTCACATTTTCTTTATCCATTCATCTGTCGATGGACACATGGGCATTTTCCATAGTGTGGCTAATGTGGACATTGATGCTATGGACATCAGGGAGCAGTTGCTCCTTCAGATCACGATGTTTGCATTGTTGGGGTAAATATCCAGTAGTGCAATTGCTGGGTCATAGGGTAGCTCTATTTTTAACTCTGAGGAACATCCACACTGTTTTCCAGAGTGCCTGTACCAGTTCACATTCCCACAAACAGTGCAAGAGGGTTCCTCCATCTCCACATTCTCTCCAACATTTGTTGTTTCCTGACTTGTTCATTTCAGCTATTCTGACTGGTGTGAGGTGGCATCTCATTGTTATTTTGATTTGTATTTCACCGAGGCCCAGTGATGTTGAATATTTTTTCATGTGTCTCTTGGCCATTTGCATGTCTTTTTGGGAGAAATGTCTGTTCATGTCTTCATTCTTTCTTGACTGGCTTATTTGTTCTTGGGTGTTGAGTTTGATAAATTATTTACAGATCTTGGATAATAGCCCTTTATTTGATATGTCATTTGCAAATATCTTCTCCCATTCTATAGGTTGTCTTTTGGTTTTGTCGACGGTTTCCTTCACTGTGCAGAAGCTTTAATCTTGATGAAGTCCCAACAGTTTATTTTTGCTTTTGTTGTCCTTGCCTCAGGAGATGTGTCTACTAAGAAGTTGCTACAGCTGATGTCAAGGGGCTGCTGTCTGTGTTCTCCTCTAAGGTTTTGGTGGAACCTATCTTATATTTAGGTCTTTCATCCATTTTGAGTTTATTTTTGTGTATGGTATAAGAAAATGGTCCAGTTTCATTATTCTGCATGTGCCTGTCCAAGTTTCACAACACCATTTGTTGAAGAGACTGTCTTTTTTCCATTGGTTATTCTTTCCCGCTTTGTCAAAGATTAGGTGACTATTGAGTTGAGGGTCCATTTCTGGATTCTCTATTCTGTTTCATTGACGCATGTGCCTGTTTCTGTGCCAGTACCACACTGTCTTAATGATTACAGCTTTGTAATAGAACTTGAAGTCAGGCATTGTGATGCCCCCAGCTTTGGTTTTCTCTTTCAACATTCCTTTGCTATTTGGGATCTTTTTTGTTTTTTGTTTTTGTTCCATACAAATCTTAGGATTGCTTGTTCTGGCTCCATAAAACATGCTGATGGTTTTTGATAGGGATTGCATTGAATGTGTAGATTGCTTTGTGTAGCACAGACATTTTAATAACTTATGTTCTTCCAATCTATGAGCATGGAAAATTTTTCCATTTTTTTTATGTCTTCCTCAATTTCTTTCATGAGTGTTCTATAATTTTCATAGTACAGATCTTCACCTCTTCGGTTATGTTTATTCCTAGGTATCTTATGGTTTTTTGGTGCAACTGTAAATGGGATTGATTCCTTAATTTCTCTTTCTTCTGCCTCATTGTTAGTGTATAGAAATGCAAGTCATTTCTGCGTGGTGATTTTATGTCTCATGACGCTACTGAACTTGTTTATTGGTACTAGTAATTTTTTGGTGGAGTCTTTTGGCTTTTCTACACAGAGTATTGTGTCATCTGTGAAGTTAAGAGTTTGACTTCTTCTTGGCCAATTGGAATACCTTTTGTTTATTTTGTTTGATTGCTGAGGCGAGGACTTCTAGTACTATGTTGAACAACAGTGGTGAGAGTGGACATCCCTGTCGTGTTCCTGATCTTAGGGGAAAAGCTCTCAGTTTTTCCCCATTGAGAATGATATTTGCTGTGGGCTTTTCATATATGGCTTTTATGATAGTGAGGTATACTCTGTCTATTCCTACACTGTGGAGATTTTTAATCAGGAAACGATGCTGTATTCTGTCAAATGCTTTTTCTGCATCAGTTGGGAGGATCTCATGGTTCTTCTTTCTTTTATTAATGTGATATATCATGTTGATTGATTTGCAAATGTTGAACCACCCTTGCAGCCCAGGAATAAATCCCACTTGGTTGTGGTGAGTAATCATTTTAATGTACTGTTGGGTACTATAGGCCAATATCTTGGTGAGAATTTTGGCATCCATATCCATCAGGTATTTTGGTCTATAATTCTCCTTTTTGGTGGGGTCTTTGGTTTTGGGATCAAGGTAATGCTGGCCTCATAGAATGAGTTTGGAAGTATTTTCCTTATATTTCTTTATTTTAAAACAGCTTCAGAAAAATAGGTACTAGTTCTTTATTTCTTTTTATTTTTTAAAGATTTATTTGTTTATTCATGATAGACAGAGAGAGAGAGAGAGAGAGAGAGAGAGGCAGAGACACGGGCAGAGGCTGTCCCTGCATGGAGCCTGATGCGGGACCCGATCCCAGGACTCCAGGATTGCATCCTGGGCCAAAGGCAGGCGCCAAACCACTGAGCCACCCAGGGAATCCCCCTAGTTCTTCTTTAAATGTTTGGTAGAATTCCCCCAGAAAGCCATATGGCCCTGGACTCTTGTTTGTCGAGAGATGTTTTCATTATAGAATAAATTTCCTTTTTGGTTGTGGGTCTAAGTGTTTTATTTCTTCCTGTTTCAGTTTTGGTAGTCTATATGTTTCTAGGAATGCATCCATCTCTTCCAGATTGCCTAATTTTTGGCATATAGTTGGTCATAATATGTTATTATAATTGTGATTTTTCAATGTTGGTTGTGATCTCTCCTCTTTCATTCATGATTTTATTTATTTGTTTCCTTCCTCTTTCATTTTTCATAAGTGTGGCTGGGAATTTATCAATCTTATTAATTCTTTCAAAAAACCAGCTCCTAGTTTCCTTGATTTGTTCTGTTCTTTTGGTTTCTATTTCATGGATTTCTGCTCTAATTTTTATTCTCTTCTCCTGCTGGGTTAAGGCTTTATTTGCTGTTCTTTTTCCAGCTCTTTATGTAAAAGGAATGGTATTTGAAACTTTTCTTGGTTTTTTTTTTTTAAAGATTTTATTTATTTATTCATGACAGACAGAGAGAGAGAGAGAGAGGCAGAGACACAGGTAGAGGGAGAAGCAGGCTCCATGTAGGAAGCTGGATGTTGAGACTCGATCCCAGGTCTCCAGGATCACACCCTAGGCTGAAGGCGGCGCTAAACCGCTGGGCCACCGGGGCTACCCCTTTTCTTGGTTCTTGAGAAAGCCTTGTGTTGCTATATACTTCCTTCTTAGGACTGCCTTTGCTGCATCCCAAAGGTTTTGAACCACTGTGTTTTCATTTTCATTTGTTTCCATCAGTTTTTAAAAATTCTTCTTTAAATTCATTATTGACCCATTCATTCTTTAACTTCCAAGTACTTGTGGTCCTTCAAAATTTTGTCTTGTGATTGAGCTCAAGTTTTAAAGCATTGTGGTCTGAAAATATGCAGGAATAATTTCAATCTTTTGGTACTAGTTGAGACCTCATTTGTGACTGAGTATGTGATATATTCTAGAGAATTATCCATGTGCATTTGAGAAGAAAGTGTATTCTGTTGCTTTAGGATGGAATGCTCTGAGTATATCTGTGAGGTCCATTTGGTCCAGTGTGTAATTCAAAGGCCTTGCTTATTTGTTGATCCTCTGCTTAGATGATCTGTTCATTGCTATGATTACAGAGTTGAATTGGCTTATATAATTTGCCGCTGCCATATTAGGGACATATATATTTACAACTGTTAGATCTTCTTGCTGGATAGATCTTTTTATTATGATATAGTGTCCCTCTTTACCTCTTATTAAAATTTGCCTCTTTAAGATTTAATTTGCCTGCTATAAGCATTGCTACCCTCATCTATTTTTTGATTCCCATTGCTATGATAAATGATTCTCCATTCCCCTCACATTAAATCTGGATATGTCTTTGGGTCTATAATGATTCTGTTGTAGCACCATATTGATTGGTCTTGATTTTTTTTCCAATTATACACTCCATATCTTTTGATTGGAGCATTTAGACCATTTGCATTCAAGTAGCTTTTGAAAGATATGAATTTAGTATTGTTGTATTACCTAGTAATTCACTGTTTCTGTAGATTGTCTCTGTTCCTTTCTGGTTTATGTTACTTTTGGGGTCTCTATTTGCTTTATGGTTTCCCCTTTAATATTTCTTGCAGGGCTGGTTTAGTGATCACAAATTCTTTTATTTTTGTTTATCCTGGGGAACTCTTTATCTCTCCTTCTATTCTGAATGACAGCCTTGCTGGATAAAATATTCTTGGCTGCATATTTTTCTCATTTAGCACACTGAATATACCATGTTAGTCCTTTCTGGCCTGCCAGGTCTGTGGATAGATCTGCTGACCACCTCATGTTTCTACACTTGTAGGTTAAGGTCCTCCTGTCCTGAGCTGATTTCAGAATTTCCTCTTTGTCTCTGAAATTTGCAAGTTTCACTATTATTTTTCCAGCTATATATTTTTATGAATGGGGTTCTTTGTGCCTCCTGGACTTGAATGCTTGTTTCCTTCCCCAGATTAGGAAAGTTCTCAGCTATGATTTGATCAAATATACCTTTTGTCCCTCTCTTTCTTCTTCCCCTGGGACCCCAACTTTTCTAATATTTGCTTTATGGTATCACTTATCTCTTGAATTCTCCCCTCATGAATCAGTAGTTGTTTATCTCTCTTTTTTCTCAGTTTCATTGTTCCTCATCATTTTGTCTTTTATATCACTGACTCCTTCTTCTGTCTCATTTATCCTAACAATTAGAGTCTCCATTTTTTAAAATTACATCTCTGTAATTGCCTTTTGTTTTGTTTTGACACAATGAGATTTTAGTTCTTTTATTTCTCTAGGAAAGGTTTCTCTAGTGTTTTCTATGTTTTTTTCAAGCCCAGCTAGTATCTTTATAATCATTATTCTCAATTCTAGTTTTGACATCTAGCTGCCTCTTTTTCTCTTTTTTTGGTGTGAGTTCTTCTATCTTATCATTCTGTCCAGAGAAGAAGAATAGATGAATGGGAGAACAAAATACAAAAATAGCAATGATGACCCCAGAAAAAATACACTAAACTAATCAGAAGAGATTAGAAACCAAAAAGACAAAGAAAAAAGAGAATAAAATCAAACAGGTGAACAGAACAAAATATTAAACTAGATCCTGGGTGTATTTTGGTTTGTTAGAAGAAACTAGATCCCAAATTTGTAAAGAAAAAATATTTTATATATATACAAAAATAACATTGAATACAATGAAGGGAAGCCTATATATATATATATATATATATATATATATATATATATGCCAAAAATATAAATGTAAAAAATGAAAATTTAAAAATACTAAAAAAAGAGTTGATAAAATAAGAAATTTGCTTGCAAAAAGTGGTCATTTTTCTATTTGTAGAATTGCAGCTTTTCTCTCTTAAATATCTGGTTGAGTTTGCAGGTGTTCAGAATGATTTGACAGCTATCTAGCTGAATTTCAAGGATCAAATGAAACTAGGGTTCCCTATTCCTCTGCCATCTTCCTCACTTCTCCTCCTTTATCTGACTTTGAAGTCACATTGTTCCTCTCTTCTATGCACATCCTTCCCCATTTGTCATTAAATATCTCTGATTCTTCCCCTTCAAGGAGATATATTTGAGCCAGACTTCTATTTTCTTGTTTGGCTGCTTCTTGAATAAACATTTTCTTTGCTGCATACTCCATGTATAAGTGATTGGCTTTGTTTACACATCTGGCATATGAACTTGGGTTTGGTTATACTGGTAAGGTTAGAGCTGACTGAGCCAGAGGGAATGGTAGTGAAAAGGAAGGTCAGAGTATAACAGGGCAAGACCAAATTGGGCCTTGGAGACCACTGTAAGAACTTTGATTTTTCTCTGAAGGAAATATAGTGCCATTGCAGAGTTTTGAGTTGAGTGGCATAATCTGGCTTATATTTTAATAGCATCATATTTTGGCTTCTAGTTTGAGTATAGACTTAGATGCCTAAATTAATGTCTAAATTATAGACCTCGATGTCTAAGTTCTTACATTTGCAGAAAAGGGAATAACTCCTCCAGCAATTCCTGAGAACTAAAGGAGATAATGAATAGTGCACCATCATGTGTCTATTATAGTACCTGGCATATAATAAAAACACAAAAACACAAGGGTGGAAATAGAACAGTTAAGAGGCTATCATAATAAACCCAAAGAAGACTAAATCATGGTGATAAGAGGTCATATTCTAGATATATTCTAAAGGAGGAACTAAGTAGTTTACAGAATCTTACAGGTGATATTGTGATATTTAACTTTTTTTAAGTCTGTTAAAAATTTGGCCCTCTTCTTCTCTTCATTTCCTTTTAATTTCTTTCTGACTGTGGATCAGTTTCTCCTTCCTGAGGCTAGTCTTGCTGTTCTCCTTATAAACAAAACAATGCCTCTGGATCTATTCTGACCTCTCTTCTAATTACTTACATATATTTTAAGTTTCAAAACACCAAACTGAAAACAAAACAAAACAAAACAAAACACCAAATTGTATGCAGCATCTAACTAGTTACAGGGGATATTCTCAATTATGTATTTAGCTAATCAGTAGGCATTTATTTTTATTTATTTATTTATTTTAAAGATTTTATTTATTTATTCATGAGAGACACAGAGAGAGAAAGAGGAAGAGACACAGGCAGAGAGAGAAGCAGGATCCATGCAGGGAGCCTGATGTGGGACTCCATCCAGGGACTACAGGATCAGGCCCCAGGCCGAAAGCAGCGCTAAACTGCTGAGCCACCCGGGCTGCCCAGCAGTAGGCATTTAGAGAAGAAACTGCATACAAAAGTTTAAAACCCACACAATTATGTTATCTTAAGAAAATTTCACATAATATTGAGAAACAGGGTATATATCTACAAAAATATGAAAAAAATACAAAACTATTTGTCAACAAGGTTGCTTAAATCATTGTGGTACTCTGATGCAAGATTATGCTACTCTGCTGCAACACTGACTTTTTACACGTGTAAATGGTACTTTCACTCACATCTCTGAGTTTATTGTTTAAGTATTGTACTCCTGAATTTATCAATGTTCAATTTCATTATTTTGTTCAAACTTCTGTTTTAGCATGTCAGGTGACAAGATCCTGTTATAATTCTCCAGAGTCACTCTGGCTTCATCTGAAATTGGCCTTGTGAAAAACTAGAATTATGTGGCTAATTAATAAGCATTTTCTTACTCATTAAGCCTAGGATCCTTTATGTGTTATATAAGACTGTACAATTGTCAGATTTTTAAGGCTTTTATGATAAATGTCTTAACCAGTTGCTATTTTTAGCATGTTTTACTTCAAACACAGTGCCAAATGGTGTGGTTTAGTAAAAGCAATTTAGTCTTTGGAGTTTGGCAGAACTGGGTTTGATTACCAGCTCCCCTATTAACTGGCTGTGTGACTTTAGGCAAGTTATCTTCCCTTGATGTCTAAATTTTTACATTTGCAGAAATGGTAATAACTCCTCCAGCAATTCCTGAGAACTAAAGGAGATAATGAATAGAGCACCATCATGTGTCTACTATAGTACCTGGCATATAATAAAAATACAAAAAGAGAGTCTTGATCCTCCCTCCCTCCCCTCTCACAATTTTTAGAATTCTCCCTGGAGAGGAGAGCATTCTTGGTCAGGGCAATTCCTATATGCCTTCTACAGTTTAACTTTACTACTTTAGGGAATGAAAAGTAGTTTCTCCTCAGCAAATGACTGAAGGTCGATAATCTAGATGGAACAGTATTTTAAATAATCTTAATACTGGCTCCCTAGCATCACCTTCTGCCCATTTTCTTTTTTGCTTTTAGAGTTAACTTTCTCAAAAACAAAGTTGACCATGTTACTTCTCAGCTTAAAGGCTGGCTCCCTCTGAGTAAAGCAGTACTTTATTGTGCATAAGAAAGAGCTGATTACGTCATTAAAATGCAGTAGAATAGGAGCTAACTTTCGACTTGTTAGTTGAGATGTTCAGTAGTCATCTATGAAGATATCAAGTCAGCAGTTGGATATATGAGTTTGGAATTCAGGGGAGTAGTCTGGGCTGAAGATAAAAAAAACTTTGAGAGAGATCAGGATGATTTATCTAAAGCCATGAGACTAGATTTGATCTCTAAGGAAGTAAGCATATATAAAAAAGGTAAAGGGTCCAAATACTGAGCACTGGGCCCTTTAATAGGAAAAGCTAAAGGAGGAGAGGAGACCAAATACAGGCCAGTAGGGAAAAATCAAGAGAGTGTGGTGTCCTGAAGGCCAAGAGAAAAGGATTTCCAGGAAGCTGGAGCAATCAACTTTCAAATGCTACGGATAGATCAAGTAAAATGGGACTGAGAATTGCCCATCAGATTTTTGCCATGTGGTAACCTTGACAAGGGAAGTTTTGGTGGAATGAGTAGCAGTCCAAAAGACTGATTGGATGGGTTTAAGGAAGAATGGGAGAAAATTCTTTGGAGGAATCTGGCTGCAAAAGGAGTAGAAAAATAGTAGGCAGTTGAAGGATAAGTAAATCCAGCAGAAATATTTTGCCTCTATTTTAATATGGGAGAAATAATGGCATGTTTACATGCTGATAGAAATGTTCCACCAGAGAAGGGGGGGAAATTGTGATTTAAGGAGGGGGAAGGGGAAAATTGCTGGGGCCTGCATCCACAGCAGAACATGGACCTGGGGCACGAGGGGAGAGTGCTGGCCCTGACCAGCAATGCAGATCTCTAGTAACAGGAAGAAAAGAAAAGTTGATTATAGGTTGGATGCTACATGAGTACATGTGGTGGATGCATTTTCAGAAAGTTTTATCAGAAAATTAGGAATCACGGTCATCAGTTGAAAATGAGGGTGGGAGAGTATTGGAAGGCTAAAAATTAAATAACAACAGAACCACCTGCAGATGTCTATTTTTCAAGATGATCTTTACATCACAAAGGGATGTCTTGCAAAAATGAGTTACTTCATTTTTCTAACAAAAATTTTGCCTTTAGCTTGAAAAGGCAGATGCAGTGTCCCTTCTGCTAAATATCTTCTAAGTAGCATATCACTGTGACACTTAACAGAGGAAACATCAGCAATTTGCAATATATATCCTTTTATTTAAAAAACGTAGTTTAAATTTGAACTCTTTAAGTACTGTGCAGGCAGAAAAACATTGTATTGTAAAAAGGACTTGCATAGTTATGCCTCACTATGTTGTAAAATATAATTAAGATTCTACTGTATTATAAGGGCCCTGCGTTAAAAATCAGCCGTAGTAACGGTTAAGTTTTCAACTTATTTGCTGCAGCCACGCTAAATGTTTTATGTTCATTATCTTTGTTTTCATTCCAACTTTTTAAGTGTGTGAGCAAAAACTCACAACTTACCAAAAATAATAGCTGGAAGAGGTTATTTAGTCTCATAGTAGTAAGAAAAGATTCTTTCTTGGAAATAGTAGGACTTACTTCAAATCTTTAAAAAAAATAAGAAGAGTTAAGCTTTTATTTTCACTTGGAGTATTCAACAAATGATCCTGGGACTACTGGCTTATTATACAAAAAAAAAATATTTCAGGGAAGTCAAAAATTTAAGTATTTTAAGTAAAAAAATAAAAGCATGGGAAGATGGAGGTATATATTTTATAATCTTGAGTGGTAAGTTTTCTAATACTGACATGAAATCTAGAATTCAAACCAAATTTGGTTGATTTTATTACATAAATACATTTCTAAACTTTTTCTTAAGACAAAAAAAAGGACAAATTGGGAAACTATTTGTAATACATGTGTAAGTCAAAAGAATGTTATTACTAATATGCAAGATATTCTTACAAACCACTAAGAAAAAAAGACCAAAAAAAGGACAAGAAACATGAAACAATTCATAAAATACAGTCTACAGAAATATGAAAAATGTTCAATGCACAATAACTATTACTGATTAAAATAATAATGATCATTCTAGCAATCAGGTTGATAAAACAATGAATAATGACCATTTGAGAGTTAAGGGCAATTTGGTGTTATGTAAAGTATTCATTACTTGCCTCAACAATTACATTTCTAGAAACTAGCTCTCAAAAAAACAAACACCAAATACCAAAATAGAACTCTAGAAATGTGTAGTAACCTCTAGGTGGATATTTATTACTACAGTATTTGTGAAAATGGAAATAGCTCAAACGTCTGTTAATAGGAGATTTATAAATTATGATACATACTTACAATGAAATACTCTGTGACATCTGAAAAGACTGAGCTAGCTGTTTATATTACAGATGTGAAAAGGTATCTATAATATAGGCTCTTGTGTAAAAAAGAAAGCTATAATATCATTTGGGTTTAAATGATTTCATCCATTTGATATTACTATGTATAGAAAATTATCTGAAAAAATAAACACCAAACTGCTTACTGACAGGATATAATATGATGATATGCTTTGTTTTCAAGCATAGGAATGCATAGGAATATTCTAAAGAGGCCACTATTACACATCAACCTAGTGTCTGATTTCCCCCCACACTAGCGCTGCATTGTCTGAGCTAGCCTCTGATCCTTAGTGTGGTCTAATGGCCTTAGTACACCATTTTTGACCTTCAAGTATCCTAGGAAGTTAAAACGGACCAACAAAGAATGACATTTTCAGAGGAATAATTCAGGACAAAGCTTAAGGTTACCCTGCATCATGAATTAAGGAATCCAGCCTGACTACATAAAGCCAAGAACTGACAAATGGTCATAATTCCTCATTTATGATTTCAAAATACAAAAAGACTTGTTAACAAAAGTGTTTGCTTTAGTTATTTATACTTCACATGACCTGACTTCCATTTGGCAGCAGAACCTGGCCCAAACTCACATTTTATAGGCTGTGTTCATACATTTTGCTGTATGATATTAATGTGTTTCATTATGAAGTTTTATTCTAGATCATATGAATTGTGAAACACATCTGGCCTAAAAGATTTTAGCTTAGAGATTTTGTACATGTATTAAGAAATAAACTTACAGACTGTATTGAAAGTGGTGCCTGCTATAGTTTTGCAATGGAGAAGCCCTGAAAATTATAATAAATGTTTATAAAACAATGTACTTTTACTATCTGTACTTTTACTACCATGTTGGGTTCTGCAGAAGGTTACGAAAGATAAATAAGCTATAATGCCTAAATTCAAAGAGTTTTAGATTCCATCAGGGAGGTAAGAAAAAACTGTAAGTATAACACAGGTGATAAAAACTAAATGTGGTTTGGATCTGAGGGTAAAAAATCATATCAACTACAGAGACCAAAACAATGAATGTTTTTGTGTGAAAGGTAACATGTTACATGGACTGCTGAGAATGCATGATTTTAAAGCAAGTATTATAATAATGGCTGTTATAACTGAAAAGTATGCAATAAACAAACATACAATTTAGCTAGAGCATGGAACATGGTCCAGGATCCAAGAATATCTCATATATATATAATATTTTTGTGTTCTTTTGGGGTGATTGCTTTCATGATATTTTCAAAGGAAATTATTCATGGTCCACACTCACCAATTGCTTATCCAATCTCATAAATCACTTTGCCACAGAAGAGAAAATAACACTGAAAATATTTTTTTTCTGAAGAAATGATTACTGTTGAGTACAATGCTACAAAAAATTATGGTTCCTTAAAATTTTATATAAAATACATCACACCAAAGCCTATAGCAGCAGTTGAGAACCAAACAACTAATTACATTTTAAAAATTGAGCATGAAGATTTACTTCTTTATCTTGTAATAGTTAGAGTAAAAAGGAAAATACAATAGGCTGACAAATTATGTGACATATGCACTATGTGTTTATAATATGAAGGTCATCCAGGAACAAGAAGGATATTGTGTTTATTTACCCTTCTGCAAATTAGGCAGATATGGAAGATCGAAAGAGTGTTTTTCTAACATTCTAAATGAAGATAAAGTTTAAAAATCCAGGGAAGTAAAAGATTAGAGTGATTGTCTTAAGTATCAATTATTTTAATCAGTCCTTTAAAGAAGTGATTGATAAAAGATTCCCTGGAGTTACTTTGTTTTGCTGACAAAGACAGAGCTCTAAAATTCAGATGTGATTTTCAGATGATAAGTTCATATTCTGTTCAAATATTAAACAGTTGAAGTTGAAATCTTGATCAAATGTTCATCCTGCCTTTGTACAGATGTCAAAAAGGTATCAGCAAATAGTCAAGGAACTGTTTAGGATTCACTCAAGTACTGAACAAACATTTGTTTGAGGCCTAACGGTCTCTTGCTTGGAGAAATGATATTTAAAAAGAAAATGTTGGCAGAGAATCCTTTGTTCAAATAAAATTTTAAGTGGAAGAATAAACCATATATATATATACATATATATAATTTTAAGTGGAAGAATAAACCATATATATATATATATATATTAATTCCAGTGAATTACTTCATGTTTATATATATATAAAAGAATAAGCCATATAAATAGACAAAAGCAGAGCTGGTTTGAAAAAGGAATGGAACTGAATTGAGGAGCGCAATTTGAAAACCAATCTCCTGGATGAAATCATGTTTTTGTCTGAAGAATTATAAAGTAATTTACATCTATTCAAACACAAAACATTCTAGAGAAATAGCATAGAGACATGCAAAACACAGAAGTTTCAGTCAGATGCCCTGGATTTGAATCTTGACCTCTATAATTTGTAGCGACCTACTCATCTGTGAAATACAGATAATAACAGTATGTCTATCTCATAGGACTCTTAGGAGGATTAAATGACTTAATATAGTAAAGCACTTAGAATACTGCCTGTGTCAGGACACCTGGGTGGCTCAGTGGTTGGGGTCTGCCTTCGGCTCAGGGCGTTTTCATATTGCAAGCTGGTGCCAGCCACTCTGAAAAACAGTATGGATTTACCCATACTAGGGTAAATCCCTACTAGGATTTACCCCAAAGACACAAATATAGTGATCTGAAGGAGCACCTGCACCCCAATGTTCACAGCAGCAATGTCCCCAAGAGCCAAACCGTGGAGGGAGCCTCGGTGTCCATCAAGAGGTGAATGGATAAAGAAGATGTGGTCTGTATCATGCTCAATGGAATATTTCTCAGCCATCAAAAAGAGGATGAAATCTTACCATTTACACTGATGTGTATGGAACTGGAGGGTATTGTGCTGAGCAAATAAATCCATCAGAGAAAGACAATTATCATTTTGTCTCATTCATATGTGGAATAAGAGAAACAGTGCAGAGGATCATGGGGAAAGGAGGGAAAACTAAAAGGGAAGAAGTTAGGGAGACAAACCATGGGAGACTCTTAACTCTAGGAAACAAACACAGTTGCTGGAGGGGAGGTGGGTAGGGGATGGGGTAACTGGGTAAAGGGCATTAAGGAGGTCATGTGATGTAATGAGCACTGGGTGTTATATACAACACCAGTTTCGGGTGTGAAATCTACACCCGAAACTGGTAATGTACTATATGTTGGCTAATTGAATTTTTAAAAATAAAAGGATTTTCATATTATGAAGTATTATGCAATAGTTCAAAGAACAAGCTAGGACTATAAATAAACATACAGAGCTTCAAATTGTTACATGAAAAAATGATGAAGGATTATTAGATATAGAATACCTTTTATGTATTAGTATTTCATAAAAACATTATATACACATACACACACGTTAAAAAAAACTAAGGCAGAGAAGAATGGTAGAGAAGGGAACAAATTAAAGGTATTGATCAAAGAGGACTTGAAACTTACTGGTAATGTTTTACCTTTTGGAGGAGAATGCATTATTGTGTTACTTGAGTAATTAAAGTATAATAAAGGCTGAAGCAGAAGCACTAGCTGTTAGAATTAGCATGTATATCTTGATAACAATGCCTTCCTCCTCAGATTCTTGCAGTGGTGCTAAGATGCAGGTTCTGAAGGAGCATTAATAATTTGGCAACCCTAAATAGCGAAATATTAAGCAGATGATCCCCAGTACAATTTTCTACTATTTCTTTTTCAGTAAAGTGGAGACTTTACTGGATCATAGTGCAAAATTGTGCTTAAAACCATCTTAGTACTCACACTATTATACTGAGAAACATGTAGCATAAAGATAAATTATTCAAGGATTTACTATTAAGAATATTTATTATTATTTACATAATTTAGAAGTCCAGTGAATTACTTCATGTTTATTTTTAGGATAACAGAAAAACTGCCACAGTGTAGATTCTACTGGAGAGAAAATTAAATAAGATTATTGGCAAATTATCTTCCCAAAAGCCCAAATTTTAATCGAAGAAATTAAGGTGAGAGAGATTGTTGGATAATTATCTGGACTACAAAAGACAGAGAAAACATTATAGAGCTCTAAAGTCAAAATAATCCATGAATTGGTCAATGAAAATTTGAACGTATAATTGGGCAGGCTTCAAAACAAGGAAAGTTATTAGGGATAAAGAGGAACATTACATAATTATAAAGGAGTTGATTCTCCAAGAATATATAACAATCATTAATGTATATGTATCTAACAACAGAGCATTAAAATATTATGAGGCAAAAGCTGATAGAATTTCAAGGAGAAATAGATGAATCCACTATTGTATTTAGACCTTTCAACATCTCTCTATCAGAAATGGAGCGATCCACCGGGCAAAAGGAAAGAAAGAAAGAAAAAGAAGAAAAGAAAGAAAGAAAAGAAAGAAAAGAAAGAAAAGAAAGAAAGAAAGAAAGAAAGAAAGAAAGAAAGAAAGAAAAGAAAGAAAGAAAGAAAGAAAGAAAGAAAGAAAGAAAGAAAGAGAAAGAAAGAAAAAAGAAAAAAGAAAGAAAAGAGAAAAGAAAGAAAAGAAAAGAAAAGAAAAGAGAAAAGAAAAGAAAAGAAAGCTAGATGAAATCAACAATATCATTCAACTGGATATAATTGACACATGTAGACTACTTCACTCAAAAGCAGCAGATTACACGTTCTTAAGCCCACATGGAACATTCACCAAGATGAACCATATTCCGGGTCATAAAAACAATCCTTAACAAATTTGAAGAATAGAAATTATACAATGATCTACTTTTAGACTGCAATGAAATTGAACTTTCAACAGAAAGACAATTAGAAAATTATAAAACATGGAGATTTTACAACACACTTTTTTTTAAAGATTTTATTTATTTACTCATGAGATACAGAGAGAGAGAGAGAGAGAGAGAGAGAGAGGCAGAGACACAGGCAGAGGGAGAAGCAGGCTCCGTGCAGGGAGCCCTCTGTGGGACTTGATCCTGGGACTCCAGGATTATGCTCTAGGCCGAAGGCGGTGCTAAACCGCTGAGCCACCCAGGCTGCCCTTACAACACACTTTTAAGTAACACATGATTCAAAGAAAAAAATCTTGAGAAATTTTTTAAAAATTGAATTTAATAAAAATGAAAACACAAATTAGCAAAATATGTGATATATACTTATATGTAAGCAGTGCTTACAGGGAAACATAGCATTTATAAATATAGCATTAAGCGTGTATTTTAGAAAAGAAGATCTAAACTTTACCATCATTGAAGCCTTCACTTAAGCAAACTAGAAAATGAAGAGCACATTAAGTCACTTACAGCAGAAAAGAAATAATAAAAATTAGGTCAGAAATCATTGACATTGAAAGCAGGAAGTCAGTAACAGAAAAAAACAAAACCAAAAGCTGGTTCTTTGAAAAGATCAATAAAATCAACATAAGCCTCCAGGTAGGCTAATTAAGAAAGAGAACACAAATTATTAATCTCAGAAATGAAAGAGGGATATAACTATAGATCCTACAGACATTAAAAAGATAATAAAGGAATAATATGAACAACTTTATACCCACAAATCTGATAGCCTAAATGAAATGGACCAATGCCTTGAGATCACAATCTGCCAAACTCACACAAGAAGAAATAGACAATCTGAACAGGCCTATATCTATTAATGAAATTGAATCAGGAATTAATAATTTTCCAACATAGAAAGCACCATGCCCAGATGAGTTAACTGGTGAATTCTGCCAAAATTTAAGGAAGAAATTATATCAATTCACCACAATCTCTTTGAGATAGAAACAGAGGGAATGCTTTCTAACTCATTCAATGAGGCCAGCACTACCCTCATATAAAACCAAAGACAGCACCAGAAAACTACAGCCGATATCTCTCATGAACATAGATGCAAAAATCCTCAACAAAATCTTAGAAAATCAAATCCAAAAAACTTTAAAAAGAAGTCTACAACACGAACAAATGGGATTTATCCTAGGTATGCAAGAATGGTTCAACATTGAAAATTAATGTATTCCATCACATTAATAAGCTAAAAAAAAGCAATATCACATTATTTTGTCAATAGATGCAGGAAAAAGCACTTGAAAAATACAGCACTCATTCATGAACTAGAAATAGAAGTGATCCTCCTCGACTTTTAAAAATATCTACAAAAACCCTACAACTGGCGTTCTCACCATTTAATGGTGAGAAACTGGAAGCTTTCCTATTTGATCAGGAATAAGACAACTCACCACTGATTTTCAACACTGTAGTGGAAGTCCTACTAATGCAATAGGACAAAAAGAGGAAATAAAAGGTATACTCATTGGGAAGAAAGAAATAAAACTGTCTTTGTTGGCAGATGACATGATCTTCTATGTAGAAAATTCAAAAGAACAGACAAAACAACTCCTGGAGCTGTTACTAGCAAGGTTGCACGATGTAAGGCTAATATAAAAACATCAGTCATTTTCTTATATACTAGCGATGAACAACTGGCATTTGAAATTTAAAACACTATCATTTACATTAGCCCCCCCCAAAATGAAGTACTTAAGTAAAAATGTAACCAAATATGTACTAGATCTACAGGAGGAAAATCACAAAACTTTGATTAATGAAATAAAATAACTAAATAAATGGGACAATATTTATTCCATGTTCGTGGATGAGTAGATTCAATTTTGTCAAGACATGAGTTCTTCCCAATGCAATTGCAATTAAAACACCAGAAAATTATTTCGTGGTTATTGAAAAACTAATGTAAAGTGTATATGTAGAGGCAAAAGACTCAGAATATTTAACACAATATTGAAGTTGGAGGACTGACAGTACTTGACTTCAAGACCTATAAGCCTATAATAATCAAAATAGTGTGGCACTGGTAAAAGAACAAATAGATCAATCTATCAGAATAGAAAGCCCTAGAAATAGACCCACATAAATATAGTCAACTAATCTTTGACAAAGTAGTAAAGAGAATACAGTGGAGCAAAAACTATCTCTTCAACAAGTAGTGCTGAAACAACTGGACATCCACCTGCAAATGTCAATCTAGACATAGATCTTGCACTCTTCATAAACATCAAATCAAAATGGATAACAGACTCAAATACAAGACGCAAAATTATAAAAGTCCTAAATATTAACGTAGGAGCAAATCTAGATGACCTTGAATATCGTTAATGATTTTTAGATACAACATCAAAGTGATGATTCATGATAAAAAGAACTGAAAACCGGATTTCATTAAAAGTAAAATTTTCTGCCATGTAAAAAAAAAATTGTCAGAGAATAAAAAGACATAGAGTGGGAGGAAATATTCGCAAAAGACAGATTTAATAAAGCACTGCTATCCAAAATATAAGAGCTGTTAAAATACAAAAGGAAAACAATCAGATTAAAAAATGGGTCAAATATCTTAACAGGCATCTCACCAAAGATACATGGATGGCAAATAAGTATATGAAAACATGCACCACATCATATGTCATCAGGGAAATGCAAATTAAAGCAATGAGAAACTACTATCCACCCATTAGGATGGCCAAAACCATGGGGACACCCTGGGTGGCTTGGCAGTTTAGTGCCTGCCTTCGGCCCAGGGCGTGGTCCCAGGATCGAGTCCCACATCGGGCTCCCTGTGTGGAGCCTGCTTCTCCCTCTGCCTGTGTGTCTGTGTGTGTGTGTGTGTGTCTCATGAATAAATAAATAAAAATCTTAAAAAAAAAAAGAATGGCCAAAATCCAGAACACAGACAATACCAAATGCAAGCAAAGATGCAGAGCAACAAGGAAAATTTGTAAAATGTAACCAAATGAAAAATGTAACCATTTTTTCATTCATTGATGGTGGAAATGCAAAATAACATAGCCACTTTGGAAGACAGTTTAGAGATCTCTTACAAAGCTAAACACTCATACAATGCAGCAACCATACTACTTGGTATTTACCCAAAGAAATAAAAAAAAAATGTATGCCCACACAAAAACCTGCTATGGATCATTATAGCAGCTTTCTTCATAATTGTTAAAACTTGAAAGCAACCAAAATACACTTTAGCAGGTGAATAGATAGACTGTGTTATATCCAGACAGTGGAATATTATTCATCACTAAAAGGAAATGGGATATCAAGCCATAAAAAGACATAGAGGAAACTTAAATGCACATTACTAAGTGAAACTGTATGGTATTCTGCAAAAGGCAAAACTATGGAGACAGTAGAAAGATCAGTGGTTGCCAGGGATTCAGGGGAGGAGACGCATGAATAAATGGAACACAGAGGATTTTTAGTGTAGTGAAACTACTCTGTACATACCATAACTACGGATACATTTTATTGTACATTTCTTCAAACCCGTAGAATGTACAATGCCAAGAACAAACCCATAATGTAAACTATGGATTTTGGATGATTATGAAATATTCACAAGTGAAGTATGTTCACCAATTGTAACAAAAAATGTACCATTCTCATGAAGGATGTTAATAATAGGGGAGGCTTCTAGGACAAGAAGTATATGGGAAATCTCTGTACCTCTCTCTTGATTTTGCTCTTAAAAATAATAAAATCTTTAAATGATTTTGAATATTCATTATTTCTCTCTTGGGAGCCATAGCAGGAAAAATACGCTACCAAATCAGTTTCATTTTTAGACTCTGACACCAACTCTAATCAAATTTTGAAATATATTACTCACAAAAATATTTCATTTCTGCCCGGTTTTCTCTGTGGTCTACTTATGATGGTGTCTCTCTAAATCTAAAAGGTACTTTCCATCATCCCCAGCTTCTGACAGGGGTCAATTCTCTAGTTTTTTAGGCATTCCTTAAACTATTCACTTAGCACACCTATAATTCATTATATAAATGCTAATTGATAGAATGTTTCTTGCTTCACTATACTATAAACTCCACTAGGGCTGCAGCCAGCCAGGTCTGTCATGTTTTACTGTTTTTTCAACTAGTACCTAGCATAATGCCTAGCATATGGCAGGTGCTTGATAAATACTTGGTTATTAATACATGAACAAAACAAATTAGATTAATCTAGAGGACATTATGCATGAAATGAACCAGACAGGGAAAGACAAATACCACATGGTATCATTTACACATGGAATAAAGGAATCAAATTTATAGAAAGAATAGAAAAATGGTCACCAGGGGCTGGGACTGGGAGGTGAGTAAAAGGGTACAAACTTTTAAGATGAATAAGGTCTGAGGATGTAATATATAACATGGTGACTAGTTGAGAACATTGTATTATATGACTGAAATTTGCTAAAAGAGTAGAATTTAAATGTTCTTGCCAAAAAAAAAAAAAAGATTAATATATCAGGTGATGAATGTGTTAATTAACTTGATAGGGGAATCTTTTCACCATATCTGTCAAATCATCATTTTGTACACTTTAAATGTCTCACACTTTTATTTATTTATCAATTATACCTCAATATACTTAGAATAAAAATGAGGATAATAATGTAATATAATCTATTAATACTTACTTAGACTAGTGTCTTCTAAACAATGTTTCACTGTATTACAATATTTGCCCACCCATATTCCATCAAATTTATTCACTACAGATGCTGTCACAGTAAAAAGCATCCGAAGAAGAGCTTGACACCATCACTTATGATGATTGGTTCATTCAGAACAAATTTACTAAATATCTAGCATATTCCTAGCACTAAGCTAGTCATAGTACATACACAGGTAAGCCAATGAGAAATGAATTTTTCTTGGGCAGCCCGGGTGGCTCAGCGGTTTAGCGCTGCCTTCAGCCCAGAGCGTGATCCTGGAGAGCCAGAATCAAGTCCTCTGTCGGGCTCCCTGCATGGAGCCTGCCCCTCTGCCTGTGTCACTGCCTCTCTCTCTCTCTCTGTGTCTCTCATGAATAAATAAATAAAATCATTAAAAAAAAAAAAAGAAATGATCTTTTCTTACTTACAAAGTCATGGCCCACATTTATAAAACTGGTTGGGTCATTATGACTTCATCTCCTTGGAAGGTATTAAGGCAATTCCTAACCACTTCCTGCTTCATTCCAAGTCTTAGTAAAGGAATGCAATGGGCTGTTCAATCAATTGCTTTTTGGCTAATTCATTCTCTTAGGTTAAGAGAAGTCATCCCTTCCCACCCCCATACATTCACTTCCTGAGTGGTTTGTTTGCTTCTCTTTCTCTCCTTCTCTCTTTCTTTCTTTTCCTGCCTCTTTTCTCTCCTGTCTCATACCAAGACAAACCCAGTCTTC
Source organism: Canis lupus baileyi (assembly GCF_048164855.1). Lineage (NCBI taxonomy): Eukaryota > Metazoa > Chordata > Mammalia > Carnivora > Canidae > Canis > Canis lupus. Next base: position 51,326,092 of record NC_132860.1, read on the forward strand.
TTAGGTGACTTCTTTACAGATTTTACTGCCTCTCCCAACTTGGAGGCTCTCGAGGTAAGGAAACTGGTTCTTGGCCCCTGACTACGTCTTCTCACAGCTATCCCTAAATGTGAAGTTAGTATCATCCATCCATTTATATCACACACTGGATCGCCCTTCATCTTGCAATCTTTTTTAGGAGTCACTTTTACCTTCCTAGATGTTTTATCATTTGGCTCACTTTTTCTTTTTTTAAAACCCTCTATTGTTTTTCTTTGAAATTTAAACATAATTTCCTATTAAGAGAAATGTAGTATAATTAAGAGCAGATGTAGCACAGATTCTGGAGTCCCACCACTTGGGTTTGAATCCTGATTCTACCACTTCCTAACTGTGATTAAGGCAATTTAACATCTCTGGGCCTTAGTACCCTTATTGGTAAAATGAAAATATAACTATTATAAGGATTAAAAGAATTAAAACAAACATAAAACACTTAGTCACTGGTACATAGAAAGCTCTATAAAATGTTAAAACATTATTATCCTTGGTAACAACATCTATATTTTAACCACTGACTTTTGACTTCTGGACATACTGGTATCCACCCCCAGTTTTACCTTGAACTACTCCTACTCACAAAGAGAGGCAGAGACACAAGCAGAGGAAGGAGCAGGCTCCTCACAGGGAGTCCGATGTGGGACTTGATTCAGGACCCCGGGATCACACCCTGAGCCAAAGGCAGCCGCTCAACTGCTGAGCCATCCAGGCGTCCCAAACTACCCTTACTTTAGATTTCACACCTATGTCTCTCCAACTGTTAAAGTCCTTCTACACCTTTCTAACTCATAAAAATTCCCGGAAACTACTATTATCTTGTCTTAAATCACTGATTTTATCCCAATTCATTCAAACACAGGCAATTAAACTTCCCAACCTTTCAGTTTAATGATTTCCTAATATAACTCTTCAAGTCTTAGTTTAATCTTGATCTTTTCACTTTTCTTTGGACATATACACTTAAAAGCGCACCTCAATGCCCAGAGATCAGTAATCTTACTTGTCCTTTAGTAACCAATGAAGTTCATATTTTTCATAAAGTCTTCTCCTATCAACATTGAATATGCACATTCCATCCTAAAACCAACTTCCACCTACACCAACTCACAAACCACACAACTACTTTACAGATTTGTTTATCTGGATATTTAGTGAGAATCTCTTTTTTACATGCAAAAAGGTCTAACATGCAAATACGTTACTTCAACTCTACTGTAAGCTCTTTCAACAGAAGCAACACCAATTGAAGTTGACAGTATGCTAGGCATTTATTTCAAAGCTTTGCATGTATTAATTCATTTAATATTTATAACTACTCTGAGGAGTACCTAACTTTTTTAAAAAGATTTTATTTATTTATTCATGAGAGACACAGAGACACAGGTGGAGGGAGAAGCAGGCACCCTGCAGAGAGCCTGATGTGGGGCTGGATCCCAGGATCCCTGGATCATGACCTGAGCCAAAGGCAGACGCTCAACCACTGAGCCACCCAGATATCCCAGGAGTACCGAATGTTATCCTCATTTTATATCTAAGGCAGAGAGAGATGAAGGGAAGAATACCTTTGGCTCAAATCTAAATTTAAGAGGTATAAAATAATGAACTTACTTGTATAGTTTTGTAATCTTGCTCTAGTTTCATGAATGACTTATAAAGATCTAAAGTTCCTCTTTGTAAATTTTGTCAAATAAAGGTGCTTCATTTCTACTACTCAGGACTAACACAGGATCATGCCAATAGGAGTAGTCCAACAAATGCGAAGAGTAAATTTAGGAAGATATTTTATGTGGTCCTGGATGCTATTTTAATACTATAAAAAGCATTTATATTTTAGATAGGGTGCTCTTGGTTCTATATGCACACTTTGAAGTAACTTCTGCAAATTAAGTAGCATTTATCATATACCTACTTGTGCACACCATTTCTGATTTATAAGCACTGCAATGAAATAGTATCTAACTTACGGTGACTAACAATTGGTTACTAGCTAGTGGTGTGCTCTTTGGAAGCTCAAAGTTATGTCTTTGGGACTTGTTTATCTATAAAGAGTTGGGGCTTTTTAAAGAGAAAAATTGGCCTTCAGGCAGGGGATTCTACGGAGGTCATTCACTTATAAAATTAGACTACTCTAAGAAGACTATGAGAATGAAGGAAATTCTATTTATGGCAAAAGGAATGCTCAAAAAGCCAGAACTAAAGTCAGATGGAAACAGTAACTCAAATTATGAGCTGGAGAATCAACCCTTCTACACAAAGAACTTCTGCTTGTAACTATGATTAAATAACACCGATAGGAAAGTTAGGATCACCCTAAGTTGTGTCCCATTTTCTCATGTAGCCTCTTTTCATACAGGGCTTCAATTAATTTAAAATGTAATTAAAACCTTCTGAGGCTGAATACATATGTTTAATATCAGTTAAATATATTCAACATTCAAAAAAATCATATTCTAGAAATATACAAAGCAAATATTCTTTAAGAAGAATTAATTTAAATAGGATTATTACAAATACTACTAATAAATGGTTTCATTTTTATCAAAAATGTATAATCACCTGTTAGGCATCTACAAGAATAGTAAATTTAATGGGATGAGCACTGGGTGTTATACTGTATCTTGACAAATCGAACTTCAATAAAAACAAATTTAAAAAATAAATAAATAAATGTCTTTTAGAGGGATGCCTGGGCAACTCAGCAGTTGAGCATGTGCCTTCGGCTCAGAGTGTGATCCTAGGGTCTGGGGATCCAGTCCCGCACTGGGGAGCCTGCTTCTGTCTCTGTGTCTCTCATGAATAAATAAAATCTTTTTTTTAAAATGTCTTTTAGATTATATTCTTTTGGTGCATATTAAATATGTGTATCAAACTCCTTTGAAAGTTCCCTTAAGGTAAAAATTCCTCATTCCTTCCTTTCCTACTTATCAAATAGAGGGCTCTTGAAATCAAAAACCTCACAAACAAGAAGGAAAAAAGCAGGTGTACAGATCTTTAGTTCCTTGTCTAGGTGTGATCTCCACACTTCAGAGGGAACCCTAAACTCATTTAGTTCACTACAAGATGCACTTATTGTTAGAATTTCAATATGAAATCATTTTAAATGCATTTTTATCTTCAAATATAAAAGTAGTTGGCTGCTTAGAATTTAGTGTTGATGCAAAAATTCAAAAATATCTTCTACTAAAGTTCAAGGGCAAAATACATTATGTAAGTCAATCCAAAATCATTAGATAAATATGTAATTTAGATGATTTTAAAAATATGAAAGTCTTGTAGCAAAATACTTCAGAAAGTGTTACTGTGACACCCAAATTTTTCATTTGCTTTAAACTGTTTACTCTTACCCACTTATAAAAATATACCAAAGAGAATTTTAAAAACTTGTTTAGAATTACCATTATATAAGTATTACATAAATATGTATGTAGAGAAAAGACAAAATTGTGTAGAAAATTTGTAACTGCGTCACATACATATGCACACATAGAAGTACATATACATAATTTCAATCACTTTTACCATTTTCTCTTGATCAAGATTTTAGATATTTATGTAATATATATGTAATATATAATACACATATGTAATGTACATATATGTAATACAATATGTGTAATATATATTACATATATGATAGGAATATAAAAATACACTTAGAGCCAAGCTGTTTCTTTCTTTTTTTTCCAAGCTGTTTCTTTAAAGTTAAATAGGTAGTGAACAATAGCAGCATTGTCCCAAAGATTAGTATAACTTTAGTCTAATATTGAAAGTGCTAATCAAAGAATATGCAATTGTAATATCCACCACATTTAATTTTGAGTATCATAAATAAAAACATATTGCTAAAACATATTATTTTAAGTTATATGGAAATATCATTTCTTAGAAGCAAGGGAAAATAATAGATGGTCTCAGTTTACAATTAAGCAAAAAAATAAAGGATCAGGGGAAAGGAGCTTACCTTCCATTGCCCTTTTAAAGAAGACCTTACAGCTCCCACAAGTTAGGACACCATAATGACAGCCTGATGCTTCATCCCCACAGATTAAACAAATCTTCTGAGGTAATGACTCGAAGCTGTACTGTGGGCTCTGGCTGGCATCTGAATCAGGCCTTGAAATGCAGAACAAAGTACTCCATTTATTTTTAGGTGTACCACTAGCTAATACTAAAGTTTTCTTAACAGAATTGACACAATGAAAGGGGATTTAAAATAGAACTGAATGTATAAAAGACATGCAAATTAAACTTGGTGCACTGTTACTGGATTCGCCACATTTGCAAATTATTATGCATCAGCAGCACCAACATAAAAGGATAATATATAAGTTTATGTGCAGGAAAGCTAAGGTCCGTTGGTTTTGTCAAAAAAAAAAAAAAATCTTTGTACAGGGGATCCCTGGATGGCTCAGCGGTTTGGTGCGTGCCTTCAGCCCAGGGCGTGGTCCTGGAGTCCCGGGATCAAGTCCCGGGATCGAGTCCCGCGTCGGGCTCCCCGCATGGAGCCTGCTTCTCCCTCTGCCTGTGCCTCTGCCTCTCTCTCTCTCTGTGTCTCATGAATAAATAAAATAAAATCTTTAAAAAAAAATCTTTGTACAAAACTCCTTATATAGAATAATCAATTTACTCTTTGACAAACGAAACTGTACCCTGGGTAACAACGAACATGGTTTTGTTTTAAGGGTTCAATCATACTTAGCGATGCCTTTGTTTCGAGTTTTTAAAACAACCGCTAATGACTGTTTACTTAGACGCATATGTGTTTGCCATTTTAAAGAATTGTTCAATATATTGACAGTTTTGCTCCTACACAGCACATAAGATTTAAAGTGAACATCCTTCAACATTTCACTTCAGTGCGTAAATGAAAATGTTCTTGAAAACCTGTGCGAAAAAAGTCGTATCCAATCCAAAACAATACTAGAACACAGCGCAGTGCAGTGATCGATGTTTGGATCCATGATGTGGACACAGCACACGCCACTTCAGTCCTGAGACTCGTGAGAAGATTGAGGCGTCACACGTGCAAACCCGAGGTTCTGCTTTAGGCTGCGGCCAGCGGGGGCCCATCGGGACCGCTCCCCGGGGGCTCTGCGCTAAGGCCTCTTCAAGAAAGCCTGGGAACCAGCAAATATCCTTCTACGGAAATCGCCACCTCGTAACTCCCCAAGCCGCTGAGCATTTTCCACTGCACTGGACTACCGGGCACCTAGAGCGACGCTGCACGCTTCAAAGCAGGGCTACTTTTGTCTGGCAATCTTGCAGATTTGTAAAGTCTAGGAAATACTTTTGGGAAGGCACGCTCCAAAACAGGCCTATTATGCGCCCCTTTTGTGTCCCCAAAGTAGTTAGGAGGGGAGAGGAAAGAAGGGACACCACAGCACTCTCGTGCCCCGCCCCGGCCACTCCGACCAGCGGGACCCCCCCACCGCCGGACCCCGGTTCCCGCAGGCTCCCAGCCCCCTAGGCCGGGCCGCTGTTCCAGCAGACGCCACCCCCCCCCCCCCCCCGCGCGGGATCTCTGTTCCTGCAGGTGCTCCCCTCCCTCCCCCCCTCCCCTCCCGCCCGACCGCCGTGCCCGCGGGTGCTCCCCTCCCGCCCGACCGCCGTGCCCGCAGGTGCTCCCCTCCCTTCCCCCCTCCCCTCCCGCCCGGCCGCCGTGCCCGCGGGTGCTCCCCTCCCTCCCCTCCCCTCCCGCCCGGCCGCCGTGCCCGCAGGCGCCCTCCCTCCGCGGCCCGACCGCCGTGCCCGCGGGCGCCCCCCGCCCCGGCCGACCAATGCTCTCGCAGGCGCCCCCCGCCCCCGTCCCCCGGGCCCTCACCTCAGGTAGTTGAGGTACGGCTGGTACACCTGCGGCAAGCCCTCCTTGAGCACGGCCGCCTGGTAGCCGAGCTGCGGAAGGGCGCCGAGGCCGAGCGGCTGGTAGAGCGCGGGGCTGGCCCCCGCGGCCCCCGCCGAGGCAGCGGCGGCCGCGCCGTCCCGGGGCAGCAGGCAGGCGCCGGCGCCCGGAACCCTGCAGGGCGCGGCGGCGAACGGGCCCTGCGGCGGCGGCGCGCCCTCCGCCTTGTACAGGACGCACTCCAGGGCGGGCCCCGGCGAGGACGCCGACGACGCGGAGCAGCCGGCGGCCGCGGCGGCCGCGGGCGCGCCTTCCCCGGGCCTGGACGACGGCGCTCGCGGGGGGAGCGGGGGCAGCGCCGGCAGCGCCGGCGGCGCGTCCGCGAAGACGCAGGAGTGAGGCCCCGCCGCCAGGTACGGCCGCGGGGAGCGCGCAGCCGCCTCGGCGCCCTCCTCCTCCTCCTTGATCTTCAGGGCCGGCGGCTGGAAGTCGCCGTAGAGCGGGAACGCGTCGTCCTTGGGCTCGGCGTCGGACGGGTACGCACAGTCGGGGAAGTCGCCGGCCGCCAGCGGGGCGCAGGGCGCGGAGGGCGAGCCCCGCGGCGGAGCGAAGGCGCCGGCGTCGTAGGTCTCCGCTTCCAGCAGCTGCCGGGTGCGCGCCGCCAGGAAGGCCGAGCCGAGGGGCAGAATGGGCACGTGGATAAAGTCCATCATCGTGGTGGCCAGCGGGGAGCACCCGGGCGCCGGCGCGTCCTGCTCGGCCAGGGAGCCCTTGGGCGCGGGGAGGCGGGAGTCCTCCTTGGGGACCGGGGCGGTGCCCCCGGGGGCCGTCCCCGGCGCAGCGGGAGCGGCGCCGGCTGCGGCCGCCGGGCCCGCGGGGGGCCGGGGCTTGCCCTTGAGGAGCGGGCCCGGGGAGCCCTCGGCCGCGAAGCCGCCCTCCTCCTCCACGCCCAGCGCAGCGGGCTGCGTGGCGGCTTTCCCCGCGGCCCCGGGCCAGGCGTGGGCCCCGGGGCACAGGGGCAGCGGCTGCCGGGACGGGGACAGGCCCCTGGGCGGCCCCTTGTGGGCACCTGCCGTCCCGCAGCCGTCGCCAGCCTTGCCCTCCGGCCGGCTCATGAGCGGGCACGCCGCGCCCTGGCTGCTGCGGGCGCCCCGGGGATCTTCGGGCGGCTCGGGGCCAGACGGGCACCGCGGGCTGCGGGGCTCCCAGGCCGGAGAGCTGCGGCCCTGCCCCGGGCCGGCGGGGCGCAGCGCTGTGCTCGGAGCGCCGTGCAGCGGCCCTCGGTCCTGGCGCGGGGGCCCGGGGCTGTCGGCTCCCGCCCCGCTCGCGGCTTCGAGTCTCGGATCCGCCCGGGCCACGTCCGGCCGCGGCTGCGCGTCCTGCGCCTTCCCGCCAGGGTCCGCGCCCTGGCCGCGCCGGGAGAAGAGCAGCCGGTCCGAGGGCGCGGAGGGCGCGGCTGAGGCTGCGGCTGCGGCTGCGGCTGCGGCTGCGGCGACCCGCGGGGCGTCCGAGGTCTGACTCGCCCGGAGGCGGCCGCCGTCTCGACGTCGGGACTCGGGCTCTGCGGCCGGCGCGGGGGAGGGCGCGCCTCCCGCCACGTGGGGAGCCCGGGCATCCTTTCCCGTCCGCTCCGTCATGACGACCGGGACTCCCCTCTCCTCCTCCCCCGTCTGCGGGGAGGAGGGAGCGGGCAGGGAGGAGGGGGTGTGGGCAATATAGAAGCTGGAAGCCGCGGGGGAAGACAAAGCAGGTGGAATTCGGCTGGCCTCGCCTCGGTGGGGCGGGGTCGAGGATGCCCACCTCCCGGGCGGGACCGGGCAGTGCTGCTCAGCCCTGCGCTCGCCCTCCCTCGGGCGGCAGGTGCTGCGTCCCCGAGTCCGGTGCGGGAGCAGGAGAGGGCGCGGGCGCGGGCGCGGGCGCGGGCGCGGCCCCCGCCTCCGCGCCGCGAGGCTCCCCGGACCGGCCCGAGGGCCCGAGGCGCGCCGTCCGCCCGCGTCCGGACTCGTTCCCGGGCCTCAAACCCGAGCTGGCAGCTCCCAGCCCCCGGCCGCCTTACCCTTGCCTCCCCCCTGAAACCCCGGGACGCCGCGGGCTTCTCGCCACGGCGCGCGCTCAGGCGCAGCGGGGGTCCCGCTCGCCCCCAGCGAGCCGCCGCCGCCGCACACCTCCGCTGCGCTCCCACGTCGCCGCGGTCCAGGGCCACGAACCGCGCGTGCTCCCGTTTCTCACTCCAGTGCGGAGCGGAACTGGGTGGCCTGGAGGATGTCGCGCGCACGTCGTATGTCCTCCCACACAGACGGCACAGAGCTGGGCCCGCGCGGCGGCAGCTGCACCCTGGCCCCGCGGCCCCCCGCGGCTCCCCGCGGCTCCCCGCGGCGGCCTCCGCCCTGTCGGGACGCCCCGCCCCAAGTCCCGGCCTCCACCGAAGCCCGCCAGACCTGATGGGACCTTCGGAACGTGATACCCCCGGCCTAGTCAGAATTTCACTCTGAATGGCAGGTGCTGTGGGATGGAACTTCCTACACGTATTAAGATGTTCTGCTACCAGTTGAGATTTGTGCTCAATCTGACTGCAAAGGCAGATGGATTCTTTGAGGAGATAGCTGGCGATGTTATCGAATGAATGTATCGAGGATGATCCCAAAAAATATGAAAGAGATTCTCTGTCTTAGGACTTCCATAAAAGTGAGTACTTTCAGATTTCTCTCAATACAGCCAAGGTGTCCTGCTTCTCTGGAACACTCCTCAGTGTGGCAGAGAAATTTGGGAGTGGAACATAGTTGATAACATCTCTTCACTGGTTCTGGAAGTTTAGATGCTGTGTGTCATACTTTGTCTAAGGAATTTATTCCAACTCTTAATAATTAGCACTTTAAGGAAAGTTTCTCATAATTCCAGCTTCTATTCTGTGGTATATCATAAGTCCCTCAATAGAGATGGTGAACAGTACTTTCTCCGAACATATTTATTCTTAAAAATAATTACCTTTGAGGTTTGTTTTTTAAGTAAATCGCCTCTTATTTCAGAAGATATGGCAGAGACACTATTGCAAAATATTTGAGGTACAGAATCATAACCTAACAATCTCTGCTAAACCCAAGACCAACATACATTGGGTATCTTGAATTCAAAACTGAATTAATCACTAGAAAGTTTCTCAAGATTCTGTCTGTGCTGATGCCCCACAGGTTCTCGCAGCCAGATATAGAGAATACAGTGGAAGACTCCCAAGACTTCAGGATGGGCAGAACCACTAGAGATAAGGATCTTGAATCCCTAAATCACCCGGTTAGGTCTACATGAGTGAGAAATAAAGCTATATGATGTAGACCACTGGATTTTGGAATTGATGGTTCTAGCAATTAGCTTATTCTGACAAATCCAGGTTATAAAGGAGGACATAATATGGGAACTGCAAGGGGTCCGTCCATTCATTATGGATAGAGCATAGAGTAAAAATGTGAATAGAAGGGGATGAAACTAGAGAGGAGAACCAATTTATTATTAATGCTGTCATTGTTGCTTTCAGGCTTTTCTCTTTCCAAATTATTTTAAACCAATTAACATGCTTTATTGAGATGTAATTCACATACCATATAGCTCCCCCATTTCAAAGCATATAATCTCATGGTTTTTAAGGATACTCACAGTTGTATAAACATCATCACTATCAATTTTAGAACATTACATTACTCCCAGAATAAACCTCATACCTATTAGCAGTCATTCCTCAGTCCCTCACGCCAAATCTACCAGCAGCCACAATCTACCTTCCTTCTCTGTGAATTTACCCATTCTGAGCATTTCATATCATACAAATGGAATCATACTGTATATGGTCTTATTTTGCTGGCTTCTTTCACTTAGCATGATGTTTTCAAGGTTTACCCATGTAGCATGTATCAGTACTTCATTCTTTTCTAAATAATATTTCATTCTGTGGATGTACCATATTTTATTTATCAATTTACCAGTTTTGGGACATTTGGGTTGTTTCTACTTTAGGTTAGTATGAATAATGCTGCTGTGAACATTCATGTATAAGTTTTTGTGCAAACGTATTTTCATTTCTCTTGGATATACCTAGACGTAGAATTGCTGGGTCCCATGGTAACTCTAGGTTTCACCCTCCGAAGAACTGCCAGACTGTTTTCCAAAGACACTGCTCATTTTATATTCCCACCAGGAGTGTATGAGGATTCCAATTACTCCACATTCTTGGCAACACCTGTTATGTCTTTTTATTATAGCCTTCATAGTGTGTCTGAGGTGGTATCTCACTGTGGTTTTAACTTATATTTCCCTGATGGTTAATGCCGTAGAATCTGTAGATTTTGTACAATCTGGAGAGCATTACCAGGTAGTCTTCTAAGACCTTTACATGTGTTAATTTATTTAATCCTTCAACAGTGCTATAAAGTAGATAATATTATCTCCATTTCATAGTTGAGAAAATTGAGGCATAGAGTAGACTAAAATGATAAAGATAGTAGCATAGCCAGATTTGAACCCAGGCAATCAAATCTCAGTTTTCTTAGGGCCCTGTGATTTTTAAATAGCAGATGTCTTGGAATTTGATTTTCAGATTGCTATAGCCATAAAATTGGCACTAGGCTTCATTTTAAATGATAAACTATATTTCACTCTATTCTGATTGGTTATAAAATCCCCTCAAGCTAACAAACTGACTAGGCTGCTTCCATGAGATTTAAAATCTTGCGGTGGGAAAACAGCAATAAAGGTGCCCAGCACATCCTAAATCACCATTATGCCATGAAATTTAATACTAGCATTAACCTTTAGCATTGTTGGCACAGGAATTTCTAAATGTATGAATTTTTTAGTGAAACAAAATTTACTGCTTAAGTCCAAATGTGAGAAGGCTAACTCCAAATATTCTTAGAGACTATTTGTGGAGAAGAGAATTCAAATTTGGAAGTTTGTTTGTTTATGCTTTGGGGGAAAAAAAACTGTATTAAGGCATAATTGTCATACAGTAAGCTGCATATATTTAAAATTTTGTAAAGTTTTGACATATTTGTGTGCTTGTGAAACATTCGCCAAAAACAAGATGATAAATACACTCTTTTGCATCAGAAGTTCCTTCACACCATTTTTTGATCCCTTCCTGCATGACCTGGTTGTATCTAGTGCTTAGGCCTCTCTAAAGGCTATAATCTATGGCTCTGCCAGGTCTGCATTCCCATCCGAGGCTTCAGGGTGCTCTTTCAGGTTCATGCAGGTTGGTGGCAGGAATCAATTCCTTGAAGCTTTTGTATTCGTGGTAATTTTCATCTTTGAGTTCGCAGGAGAAATTTACTCATGGTAAAATTTTTTAGGGCTGCTCAATTTAGTCACATCTACCCAGATAATACCCATTTTGATTAATTCAAAATAATCTCTGTTAGGATCTTAACTACATCTGCACATTTCCTTTTACCATAAATGTAAGATAATCATGGTAGTAAAATCCATCACTAAAATTTTGACAATCTCATTCACCTTCAAGGAAAAGAAATTATACAGATCATGTACACTATGGGGAAAGAATTTTGAAGACCATCTTATGCCTAATTTTTGTTTTATATTCTACATTTTTAGTGTTTATAAATGCAATTGATTTTTTAATTGGAATGATAAGAGCAGCGGTCCTTGCTGGTTTTCTAATATTAGGAAGGAAAACATTCAGTCTTTTATCCTTAAGTATGATGTCAGCTGCAGATTTTTTTTCCCTAGATACTCCTTATCAGATTGAAGAAGTACTCTTGATTCCTAGTTTGCTGAGACATTTATTAGGTGTAGATGTGGGTTTTTGTCAAATAAACATGATGCGCCTTTTGAAATTATTATATGGTTTTTCTTTTTTACTTTGTTAACATAGTGAATTACATTAATTGAGTGTTTAATATTAAACCAAGCTTGAATTCTTGGGGTAAACCTACTTAGTCCTCACGTAACTATTTTTTTTCTCTGAAATATTTTGTTTACATTCAAGTTAGTTAACCTATACAGTAGTATTGATTTTAAGAATTGAATTTAGTGATTCATCACTTATATACAACACCCAGCTCTCATCCCATGCGCCCTCCTTAATTCCCATCACCCATTTAGAACATTCCCCCTCCTACTTTCCCTCCAGTAACCCTCAGTTTGTTCTCTATAGTTGAGCCTCTTATGGTTTGCTTCCTTCTCTATTTTTATCTTATTTTATTTTTCCTTCCCTCACGTATCTTCATCTGTTGTGTTTCTTACTCTCAACATATGAGTGAATTCATATGGTATTTGTCTTTTCTCTGACATATTTTACTTAGCAGAATACCCTCTAGTTCCATCCACATTGTTGCAAATAGCAAGATTTCATTCTTCTTGATGACTAATATTCCATTGTGCATATGTATATATGAAAATATACATGTGTACATGTATGCATATGTATATGTACATGCAGGAATATGCACACACACGTATATATCACATCTTCTTTATCCATTTGTCAGTTGATAGATATTTCGGCTTTTTCCGTATTTGGCTATTGTTGATATTGCTGATACATTGATATTATTGATAAACATTGGGGTGCATGTAACCTTTTGAATCAGTATTTTTGTATCCTCCTGATAAATACCTAATAGTGTAGTTGCTGGGTTGTAGGGTAGTTCTGATTTTAACTTTCTGATAAACCTCATATGACCTTTTATATATCACTTTTGTTTTATTAGTTACTTGCTTACAATTTTAAATCTCCATTCATGAGGAATATTGATCTGTTCTCACCAAAGGAGGGATAGAGGGAACAAACCTCAACATGATAAAGGCCATTTATGAAAAACCCATAGGTAATATCATCCTCAATGGGCAAAAACTAAGAGTTTTTCCTCTATGATCGGGAATGAAAACAGGGAAGTCTGCTCTCACCACTGTTATTTAACATCGTACTGGAAGCCCTAGCCCCAGCAGACAACACAAAAAAAATAAAAGACATCCAAATCAGCAAAGAAGGAGTCAAGCTTTCACTATTTGCAGAGGACATGATACTCTATATAGAAGACCCATAAGACTCCACCAAAAAATTACTAGTACCATTAAACAGATTCAGTAGAGTCATGAGACATAAAATCACCACGCAGAAATGACTTGCATTTCTATACACTAACAATGAGGCAGAAGAAAGAGAAATTAAGGAATCAATCCCATTTACAGTTGCACCAAAAAACCATAAGATACCTAGGAGTAAACCTAACCAAAGAGGTAAAGATCTGTTCTATGAAAATTATAGAACACTCATGAAAGAAATTGAGGAAGACATAAAGAAATGGAAAAATATCCATGCTCATGGATTGGAAGAATATAAATTGTTAAAATGTCTGTGCAAAGCAATCTACATATTCAATGCTATCCCTATCAAAATACCATCAGCATTTTTCATAGAGCTAGAACAAGCAATCCTAAAATTTGTATGGAACCACAAAAGACCCCAAATAGCCACAGTGATGTTGAAAAAGAAAACCAAAGCTGGAGGCATCACAGTTCTGTACTTCAAGTTGTATTACAAAACTGTAGTCATCAAGACAGTATGGTACTGGCACAGAAACAGACACATGGGACCAATGGAACGGAATAGAGAACTCAGAAATGGATCCACAACTACATGGTCAACCAATCTTCAACAAACCAGGAAAGAATATCCAATGGGGTGGGGGGACTCAGTCTCCCCAACAAATGGTGCAGGGAAAACTGGACAGCAACATGCAAAAGAATGAAATTGGACCATTTTCTTACACCATACACAAAAATAAACTCAAAATGGAAGAAAAGACCTACATATGAGACAGGAATCCATCAAAATCTTAGAGGAGCACACAGGCAGCACCTCTTTAGCCTGGGCTGAAGCAACTTCTTGCTAGATACCTCTCCAACGGCAAGGGAAACAAACCGAAAAGAGAAAAATCTTTCACACAGCAAAGGAAACCATCAACAATGCTAAAAGGCAATCTACGGGATGAGAGAAGATTTGCAAATATTTTATCAGGTAAAGAGCTTGTTTCCAAAATCTAGAAAGAACTTCTCAAACTCAATACCTAAAAAACATACAGTCACAAAATGGATAGAAAACATGAATAGACATTTTTCCAAAGAAGATATATAAATGGCCAAGAAACACATGAAAAGATGCTCCACATCTCTCATCATCAGGGAAAAACAAATCAAAATAACAATGAGATACCACTTCACATCAATCAGTATGCCTAAAATTAACAACTCAGCAACAGATGATGGGAGAAGAAACAGGAACCTTCTTACATTGTTGGTGGGAATGCAAACTGGAACAGCCACTCTGGAAAACAGCATGAAGGAACCTCAGAGTTTTAAAAATAGAGCTACCCTATGAACCAGCAATTGCACTACTGGGTATTTATCCAAAGGATACAAACGTAGTGATTTGAAGGGGCACCTGCACCCCAATGTTCATAGTAGTAGTGTCCACAAAGGCCAAATGATGAAAAGACCCCAGATGTCTATCAACAGATGAATGGATAAAGAAGTTGTGGGATGGATATATATAATGGAATATTACTTAGCCATAAAAAGAATTAAGTCCTGCCATATGCAACAATATGGATGGAACTAGAGCATATTATGCTAAGTGAAATACGTCAGTCAGAGAAAGACAAATACCATGTTCTCACTATGTTGAATGTAAGAAACAAAACAGATGAACATAGAGGAAGGGAAGGAAAAATAAACAAGATGAAAATTGAGAAGGACGTACATACACTATAAGAGACACAGACTCTAGGAAAGAAACTGAGGGTGGCGGGAGGGGAGGTGGGTGGGACAAAGGAATAATTGGGTGTCAGGCATTAAGGAGGGCACTTGGTGTAATGAACACTGGGTATTATATGCAACTGATGAATCATTAAATTCTACCTCTGAAACTAATTAAAAAGAAAAAAAATTAGTACATGGCCAGGCACATAACCTAACCCTAACCCTAACCATACCATTAACCCCTAACCCTACCCTTTAGAGAGGTCTCTGAACTGCCAGGCACATACCATCACCCTAACCTTAAGTCTAGGGCTAAACCCAACCTCGATGGGAGAGAGTGTGTTCATGAACACATGATGATAATAAAAGCTGAGAAGCAGCCTATTTATTCTGGAGATGACCCCAAGCATTTAAGTATTGGTAATATTTCTAATAATGTGTGAAAGTAGAGATAAAAGCAGAAGAAACTGTTGAATATTTATTTAAAGATTATGTAGAGCTCAAAGTCCCATCCCTATCTCAGCTCAGTAGATGGCTACCATATTCTATTATATTCGATATATTCTATTGTCATCCCAGCAGAAGTTTGGGGATTTATTATCTGGAGAGGTCTCTGAACTGTAGGATGGCAGGCCACACACTCTAACTTCAACCCTAACCCCAAACCTAACATGAACCTTAATACTAATCCAATATTTGAGAAAAAAAAATACGGTATATATATATCCACTGATATTCCATTAAATATTACCAGCCATAATAAAGAATGAACTCTTGCCATTTCCAATGGTATGGATGGAGCCAGAGAGAATTATGCTGATTGAAATGAGTCCATTAGACAAAGACATATACCATATGATTTCACTCATATGTGAAATTTAAGAAACAACAACAATAAAAATGAGCAAAGGGAAGAAAAAACAGAGTGCCAAACCAAGAAACAGACTGTTAGATACAGAGAACTAATGGATAGTTACCACTAGGGAGGCTGGTGGAGGACGGGTTATATCGATGATAGGGGGAATAAGTGCACTTGTTTTGATGAGCACCAGGTGTTGTATGGAATCACTGAATCACTGTATTGTATGCCTGAAACTAATATTACACTATATATAAACGACCTGGAATTTAAATTAAAAATTTAAAAAGCAGTATTCATTTGTGGGTAGTCAGTGCATCTGTGGAGGGACCTAAATAATCCAAAAGTTGTATGGAACACAGTATTCAGAACCCAGGGAATGTGTCAAGCAGATCAGAGAGTGATGTTTTTATACTCACATTAAATACCAGCTTGCACTTATAATTATCATTTTGTAAATACAGAAGAATTCCAGTTCTCAAAGTTTTACAAATAATTTTTTTAAAAAATCCAAACTAATCAATCATAGGTCTGAATGGTCCAACATGCATTTCTGAAAAGTCCTCATATTTGTACTGTCTCAGATCAAGTAAATGTTTCTACACTATTCCGTAAATCTTGTCAATTACTGAACACTTTAAATTGTAAAAAAAAAAAAAAAAAAAAATAGAGCAACACAACCTGTAAAGTGAAAATAGCTCGAGATTTGAAACCAGAAGCCTTAGTAGTGAGTTCTGGCTCTACCAATTAATACGTCTAAGACTTTAAGCTTCAATTTTCATCTGCAAAATTGAGATAATAATATTTATGATTTTTTATGAACAGTATATGAGATAGTATAAAATGTATATATTATAAAATAACATACAAACCAACTGTTTAATGACATATTGCAGGCAGATATTTGTAAAATGAGTGAATGAATGATTCCTTTATTCACTATAAAAAATGAGAAGACTTGAAAAAAGTTAATCCTTTCAAATTTAAGGGAATGTTATGGTTTACTTTGCATGCTATGCCCACTGCCATAGTGGAGAGACAACACCAAAGAACAGCTCATGCCAAAATACATGTATCTGTGAAAGCCCTAAATTGTATTGTACTTTCCATTTTTTTCAATTAATATTAAAATAAGCCATTTATTTCTTGTAATTCATGATACAAAAGCCAGGCAAAGTTATCACAAGAAAAGAGAACATCTAGTAGTATGATTGCTGGTTGCAGAGTAGTTCTAATTTTTAACTTTTTGAGGACCTTCCATACTTTTAAAAGTGGCTGCACCAATTTGCATTCCCACCAAAGTGTAAGAGGGTTCCCCTTTATCAACATCCTAGTCAACATCTGTTGTTTCCTGTGTTGCTCATTTTAGCCATTTAGACAGGTGTGAGGTCATATCTCATTGTAGTTTTGATTTATATTTCCCTGATGATGAGTGATGTTAAGCATCTTTTCATGTCTCTCAGCCATCTGAATGTCTTCCTTGGAAAAAATGTCTATTCGTATCTTCTGCCCATTTCTTAGCTGGATTATTATTATTTTTTATTTGATAAGGTCTTTAAAAAATTTTTATTTATAAAATATTTATTTATTTATTTATTTTTATTTATTTATTTATTTATTTATTTATTTATTTATTTATGAGATAGAGAAAGCAAGGGTAGGGGCAGAGGAAGAGGGAGAGGGAGAATCTCAAACAGACTACACTGAGCATGGAATCCTATATGGGCTCCATCTCACCACCCTGAGATCATGACCTGAGCCAAAATCAAGAGTCAGACACTCAACTGATGGAGCCACCAAGGCGCCCAAGTTTGGTAAGTTCTTTATAGATTTTGGATACTAACCTAAATGGTCAAATATGTCAATTGCAAATATCTTCTCTCATTCTGAAGGTTGCCTTTTAGTTTTTTTTTGATTCTTTCCTCCACTGTGCAGAAGATTTTTATCTTGATAAAGTCCCAATGGTTCATATTTGCTTATGTTTCCCTTGCCGTTGGAGAGGTATCTAGCAAGAAGTTGCTTCAGCCCAGGCTAAAGAGGTTGCTGCCTGTGTGCTCCTCTAAGATTTTGATGGATTCCTGTCTCATATGTAGGTCTTTATTCCATTTTGAGTTTATTTTTGTGTATGGTGTAAGAAAATGGTCCAATTTCATTCTTTTGCATGTTGCTGTCCAGTTTTCCCTGCACCATTTGTTGGGGAGACTGAGTCCCCCCACCCCATTGGATATTCTTTCCTGGTTTGTTGAAGATTGGTTGACCATGTAGTTGTGGATCCATTTCTGAGTTCTCTATTCCGTTCCATTGGTCCCATGTGTCTGTTTCTGTGCCAGTACCATACTGTCTTGATGACTACAGTTTTGTAATACAACTTGAAGTACAGAACTGTGATGCCTCCAGCTTTGGTTTTCTTTTTCAACATCACTGTGGCTATTTGGGGTCTTTTGTGGTTCCATACAAATTTTAGGATTGCTTGTTCTAGCTCTATGAAAAATGCTGATGGTATTTTGATAGGGATAGCATTGAATATGTAGATTGCTTTGCACAGACATTTTAACAATTTATATTCTTCCAATCCATGAGCATGGATATTTTTCCATTTCTTTATGTCTTCCTCAATTTCTTTCATGAGTGTTCTATAATTTTCATAGAACAGATCTTTACCTCTTTGGTTAGGTTTATTCCTAGGTATCTTATGGTTTTTTGGTGCAACTGTAAATGGGATTGATTCCTTAATTTCTCTTTCTTCTGCCTCATTGTTAGTGTATAGAAATGCAAGTCATTTCTGCGTGGTGATTTTATGTCTCATGACTCTACTGAATTTGTTTAATGGTACTAGTAATTTTTTGGTGGAGTCTTTTGGCTTTTCTACACAGAGTATTGTGTCATCTGTGAAGTTAAGAGTTTGACTTCTTCTTGGCCAATTGGAATGCCTTTTATTTGTTTTGTTTGATTGCTGAGGCGAGGACTTCTAGTTCTATGTTGAACAACAGTGGTGAGAGTGGACATCCCTGTCGTGTTCCTGATCTTAGGGGAAAAGCTCTCAGTTTTTCCCCATTGAGAATGATATTTGCTGTGGGCTTTTCATATATGGCTTTTATGATAGTGAGGTATACTCCCTCTATCCTACACTGTGGAGAGTTTTAATCAGGAAATGATGCTGTATTCTGTCAAATGCTTTTTCTGCATCAGTTGGGAGGATCTCATGGTTCTTCTTTCTTTTATTAATGTGATATATCATGTTGATTGATTTGCAAATGTTGAACCACCCTTGCAGCCCAGGAATAAATCCCACTTGGTTGTGGTGAGTAATCATTTTAATGTACTGTTGGGTACTATAGGCCAATATCTTGGTGAGAATTTTGGCATCCATATCCATCAGGTATTTTGGTCTATAATTCTCCTTTTTGGTGGGGTCTTTGGTTTTGGGATCAAGGTAATGCTGCCCTCATAGAATGAGTTTGGAAGTTTTCCTTACATTTCTTTCTTTTTCTTTTTCTTTTTATTTTTTTTCTTTTTCCTTTTCCTTTTCCTTTTCCTTTTCTTTCTTTCTTTCTTTCTTTCTTTCTTTCTTTCTTTCTTTCTTTCTTTCTTTCTTTCTTTCTTTCTTTCTTTTTTTTGAAACAGCTTCAGAAAAATAGGTAACTCGTTCCTTAAATGTTTGGTAGAATTGCCCCCAGGAAACCATCTGGCCCTGGACTCTTGTTTGTTGAGAGATTTTTGATTACTGACTCAATTTCTTTGTTTGTTCAGATCCTATTTTTCTTCCTGTTTCAGTTTTGGTAGTTTATATGTTTCTAGGAATGTATCCATTTCTTTTAGATTGTTTAAGTTTTTAAGCAGTATATGGTAATATAGTTGGTCATAATTATTTGCAATTGTTTGGTGTTGGTTGTGATCTCTCCTCTTTTGTTCATGATTTTTTAAAAGATTTTATTTATTTTTTCATGAGAGACACACAGAGAGAGGTAGAGACATAGGCAGAGGGAAAAACTGGCTCCCTCCAGGGAGCCTGATGAAGGACTCGATCCCAGGACCCTGGGATCATGAACTTAGCCAAAGGCAGATACTCAATCACTGAGCCACCCAGGCACCCCTTTCATTATTTTTTTTTTTTAATTTGGATCCTTTATCTCTCTTTTTTATAAGTCTGGCTGGTGGTTTATCGATCTTATTATTTCTCTCAAAGAACCAGCTTCTAATTTCATTGATCTGTTCTACTGTTTTTTTTTCTTAATTTCTGTATCATTGATTTCTGCAATAATATTTATTATTTCTCTTCTCCTGATGAATTTAGGCTCTATGTCCAGTTCTTTTCCCAGCTCCTTATGTATAACATTAAATTGTGTATTTGAAACTTCTCTTGTTTCTTGAGAAAGGCATGTATTATCATATACTTCCCTCTTAGGACCACCTTTGCTGTATCCCAAGGGTTCTGAACTGTCATATTTTTACTTTAATTAGTTTCCATTTATTTTTTAAATTCTTCTTTCATTTCCTGGCTTACCCATCCATTCTTTAATAGGATTCTCCTCCTACTCCTCCAAGTATTTGTGGTTCTTCCAAATTTTGTCTTGTAGTTGAGTTCAAGTTTTAAAGCACTATGGTCTAAAAATATGCATGGAATATTCTCAGTCTTTTTGTACCATTTGAGAGCTGATTTGTGACCCAGTATATGACCTCTCTGGAGAATGTTCTGTCTGCACTAGAGAAGAATGTGTATTCTGTTGCTTTAGGATGAAATGCTCTGAATATACCTGTGAAATCCATTAGGTCCCGGGTGTCATTCAAAGCCGTTGTTTATTTCTTGATCTTCAGCTTAAGTGGTCTGTCCATTACTGTGAGTTCGGTGTTAAAGTCCCCTGGTGCTATTGTATTATTGTGTTTATTTTTGTTATTAATTTGTTTATATAATTGGCTGCTCCCAGTTTAGGGGCATAAATTTTTATAATTGTTAGATATTCTTCTTGGGTAGACCCTTTGATTATGATATAGTGTCCTTTTTCCTGTCTTATTACAGTCTTTTGTTTAAAATCTAATTTGTCCAAGATAAGCATGGCTCCCAGCTTTCTTTTGATGCCCATTAGTATGCTAAATGGCTCACTTTCATTCTGGAAGTGTCTTTGGGTCTAAAATGAGTCTCTTATAGACAGCATATTGATCGGTCTTGCTTTTTTTTTTTTTTCAATCTGATACCCTCTCTCCTTTGATAGGCTCATTTAGTCCATTTACATTCAGAGTAATTATTGAACGATAAGGATTTAGTGCCATTGTATTACCTCTAAAGTTGCTGTTTCTGTAGATTGTCTCTCTTTCTTTCTCTTCTTGTTACTTTTGGTATGTCTCTTTGCTCAAAGGATCCCTTTTAATATTTCTTGCAGGGCTGGTTTAGGATTCAAATTCCTTTAGTTTTTGTTTGTCCTGGGAACTCTTTTTATCTCTCATTCTATTCTGAATGACAGGCTTACCAGATAAAGTATTCTTGGCTGCATATTTTTCGCAACTTAGCACTTTGAATATATCATGCCAGTCCTTTATGGCTTGCTAGGTCTGTGGATAGGTCTGCTGCCAACCTTCTGTTTCTACCCTTTTAGGTTAAGGATCTCTTGCCACTAGCTGCTTTTCTCTTTGTCACTGAAATTTGTAAGCTTTACTATTATATATTGAGATGTTGACCTATTTTTATTGATTTTGAGGGGGATTCGCTGTGCCTCCTGGATTTGAATACCTGTTTCCTTCCCCAGATTACAGAAGTTCTCCCCTATAATTTGTTCAAATAAACCTTTTGCCTCCCCCTCTCTTCATCCTCTGTCACCCCTATTATCTGGATATTATGTTGCTTTATGGAATCACTGACATCATGATGTCCCCCTTCATGATCCATTAGTTACCTTTCTCTCTTCAGCTTCCTCATTCTCCATCATTTTGTCTCCTATGTCATTGATTCTCCCTTCGGTCTTCTTTATCCTTGCTGTTAGTGCCTCCATATTTGACTGCATCTCAGTAATAGTTTTTTTTATTTTTGGCCTGATTAGATTTTTAGTTCTCTTATTTATCCAGAAAATGAATCTCTAGATCTTCTATGCTCTTTTCAAGCTCAGCTAGTATCTTGTTTTATTTTATTTATTTATTTATTTTTCCATTTGAAAGTAGTCATTTATTAACTGACCAGATTACAAAAATAATCATGGCAGATACCTTAGTTCATCCTTCTATAAAGTCTATTGATCTGGTATTCCCTGTTGCCAGCATCTCCACCTTCTACAAAATGGGTGGTCTTTTTCTTCATTCTGCCACGTGGAGAAGATAATTTGAAGGGCCATAAAAAGTTGTTCACTTCTTTGAAACGTTTTCCAACAGTATAGATCTCATGAATCAGATCCTCCAGGCACATGATGCCATATTTACCAAGAGATCGGGCAATCAATGTGTTATCTGTCAGGGCAATTCACTTCTTGTTCATCTTGCCATAACCACGCTTGTAGATCAATTCATTCACTGACATCAGATTTGGGTACACCCATGCTATATATGGTTCCACAATCCTTAGCATGTTAACTGAAGCCTTGTTGAGTTTAACAAAGGTTCCATTGAAGATCTGGCGAAGGCGAAGAAGCTGCAACACCTTTCAAACCTTTGGGCCCACACCATTGATACCTCTGATCCTGATGACAAATGCCAAATTGGGTTCTGCAGGGACATAGAACTTGTCAGCTTTTCTCCCCATTCTTGCCATGTGAATCTCAGTTCTGTATATCTGCCTGTATTCCTTGTGGTAATGCTTAGCTTTTTCATAGATAAGCTTCCTCCTTGTCTTTAGAAGCATCTTTTGGGCAAACTTCTTTCTCAGATCCTTGATCTTCAACTCTGCGAAATTCCTTTGCTTTTTCTTAAGGGTTTCTGGCACAACAGGAACCTTCTTCTTCTTCTCTTCTGCACCCTCCATGGTTCCAGGCAGAAATGAGCTAATTGTTGTTGTAAATTCCAGTTTAGCTATATTACTTATATCTGTATTGATTAAATCCCTGGCAGTGAGTGCTACCTCCACTTCTTTTTTTGTTTCTTTTATATATTTTTTCCTCAACTTCGATTTGCCAACATATAGCATAACACATAACACCCAGTGCTTATTCCATCAAATGCCCCAATCAGTGCCTGTCACCCAGTCACCACATCCCTCCGCCCACTTCCCCTTCCAACACCCCTTGTTCGTTTCCCAGAGTTAGGTGTATCTCATGTTTTGTCACCCTCACTGATATTTCCCACTCATTTTCTCTCCTTTCCCCTTTGTTCCCTTTCACTATTTTTTATATTCCCCAAATGAATGAGACCCTATAATGTTTGTCCTTCTCCGATTGACTTACTTCACCCAGCATAATACCCTCCAATTCCATCCACGTCGAAGCAATGGTGGGTATTTGTTATATCTAATGGCTGAGTAATACTCCATTGTAAACATAGACCACATCGTCTTTATCCATTCATCTTTTGATGGACACGAGGCTCCTTCCACAGTTTGGCTATTGTGGACATTGCTGCTAGAAACATCGGGGTGTAGGTGTCCCCGCATTTCACTGCATCTGTATCTTTGGGGTAAATCCCCAGCAGTGCAATTGCTGGGTCATAGGGCAGTTCTATTTTTAACTCTTTCGGGAACCTCCACACAGTTTTCCAGAGTGGCTGTACCAGTTCACATTCCCACCAACAGCGCAAGAGGGTTCCCTTTTCTCCACATTCTCTCCAACATTTGTGGTCTCCTGTCTTGTTAATTTTCACCGTTCTCACTAGTGTGAGGTGGTATCTTATTGTGGTTTTGATTTGTATTTCCCTGATGGCAAGTGATGTGCAGCATTTTCTCATGTGCTTGATGGCCATGTCTATGTCTTCTTTGGTGAAATTTCTGTTCATGTCTTTTGCCCATTTCATGATTGGATTGTTTGTTTCTTTGCTGTTGAGTTTAATAAGTTCTTTATAGATCTTGGATACTAGCCTTTCATCTGATATGTCATTTAAATATCTTCTCCCATTCTGTAGGTTGTCTTTTAGTTTTGTTGACTGTTTCTTTTGCTGTGCAGAAGGTTTTTATCTTGATTAAGTCCCAATAGTTAGTTCATTGTTGCTTTTGTTTCCCTAGCCTTCATAGATAGATCTTGCAAGAAGTTGCTGTGGCCAAGTTTGAAAAAGGTGTTGACTGTCTTCTCCTCTAGCATTTTTTTTTAAGATTTTGTTTATTTATTCATAGAGACACAGAGAGAGAGAGAGAGGCAGAGACACAGGCAGAGGGAGAAGCAGGCTCCATACAGGAAGCCTGACGTGGGACTCGATCCCGGGTCTCCAGGATCACACCCCAGGCTGCAGGCAGTGTTAAACTGCACCTACGGGGCTGCCCTCCTCTAGGATTTTGATGGATTCTTGTCTCATGTTTAGATCTTTCATCCATTTGGAGTTTATCTTTGTGTATGATGTAAGAGAACAGTCTAGTTTCATTATTCTGCACGTGGCTGTCCAATTTTCCCAGCACCACTTACTGAATAGATTGTCCTTTTTGCAGTGGATAGTCTTTCCTGCTTTGTCGAATATTAGCCGACCATAGAGTTGAGGGCCCATTTCTGGGTTCTCTATTCTGTTCCATTGATCTATGTGTCTGTTTTTTGTGCCAGTACCACACTGTCTTGATGATCACAGCACAACTTGAAATCCAGCATTGTGATGCCCCAGCTCTGGTTTTCTTTTTCAATATTCCCTGGCTATTCGGGGTCTTTTCTGATTCCACACAATTCTTAAGATGATTTGTTCCAACTCTCTGAAGAAAGTCCATGGTATTTTGATAGGGATTGCATTGAACATGTAAATTTCCCTCAGTAACATTTGACATTTTCATAATGTTAATTCTTCCAATCCATGAGCATGGAATATGTTTCCATCTCTTTGTGTCTTCCTCAATTTCTTTCAGAGTGTTCTGTAGTTTTTAGGGTATAGGGCCTATATCCCTTTGGTGAGGTTTATTCCTAGGTATCTTATGCATTTGGGTGCATTTGTAAATGGGATTGACTCCTTAATTTCTCTTTCTTCAGTCTCACTGTTAGTGTATAGAAATGCCACTGAATTCTGGGCATTGATTTTGCATCCGGCCACACTGCCAAATTGCTGATTGAGTTCTAGCTATCTTGGGGTAGAATCTTTTGGGTTCTCTACGTATAGTATCATGTCATCTGCAAAGAGGGATAGTTTGACTTCTTTGCCAATTTGAATGCCTTTTATTTATTTTTGTTGTCTGATTACTGAGACTAGGACTTCTAGTATTATGTTGAACAGCAGTGGTGAGAGCAGACATCCCCGTCATGTTCCAGGTCTTAGAGGAAAGGCTCTGAGTTTTTCCCCATTGAGAATGACATTTGCTCTGGGCTTTTCATAGAGGGCTTTTAAGATGCTGAGGAATGTTCCCTCTATCCCTACACTCTAAAGAGTCTTGATCAGGAATGGAGTCTGTATTTTGTCAAATGCTTTCTCTGCATCTATTGAAAGGGTCATATGGTTCTTATTTTTTCTCTTGTTGATATGATCTGTCATGTTGATTGCTTTACGAGTGTTGAAGCAGCCTTGCATCTCGTGGATAAATCCCACTTGGTCATAGTGAATAATCTTCTTAATGTATTGTTGGATCCTGTTGGCTAGTATCTTGGTGAGAATTTTTGCATGTGTGTTCATCAGGGATATTGGTCTATAATTCTCCTTTTTGGTGGGGATGTTGTCTGGTTTTGGAATTAAGGTGATGCTGGCCTCATAAAAACGAGTTTGGAAGTATTCCATCCCATTCTTTCAGATCAGCTTTAGTAGAATAGGTATTGTTTCTTCTTTAAACGTTTGATAGAATTCCCCTGGGAAGAAGCCATTTGGCCCTGGACTTTTGTGTCTTGGGAGTTTTTTGATGACTGCTTCAATTTCCTCCCTGGTTATCGGCCTGTTCAGGTTTTCTATTTCTTCCTGTTCCAGTTTTGGTAGTTTGTGGTTTTCCAGAAATGCGTCCATTTCTCCTAGGTTGCCTAATTTATTGGCGTATAGTTGCTCATAATACATTTTTAAGATCATTTGTATTTCTTTGGTATTGCTTCTGATCTCTCCTTTTTCATTCGAGATTCATGAATATTTATGCCCCTAATGTGGGAGCTGCCAAGGATATCAATCAATTAATAACCAAAGTAAAGATGTGCTTAGATAATACACTAATACTGGGAGACTTCAGCACAGCACTTTCTGCAAATGACAGATATTCTAAGAACAACATCATGAAAGAAACAAGGGCTTTAAATGATACACTGGAACAGATGGATTTCACAGATATGCACAGAACTTTGCATCTGAACGCAACTGAATACACATTCTTCTCAAGTGCACATGGAACTTTCTTCAGAATAGACCACATACTGGGTCACAAATGAGGTCTCAACCAATACCAGAAGACTGGGATTGTCCCCTGCATATTTTCAGAACACAATGCTTTGAAACCTGAACTCAATCACAAGAAGAAATTTGGAAGAAGCTCAAACACATGGAGGTTAAAGACCAACCTGCTAAAAGATGAAAGGGTCAACCAGGAAATTACAGAAGAATTAAAAAGATTCATGGAAACTAATGAGAATGAAGATACAACTGTTCAAAATCTTTGGGATGTAGCAAAAGCAGTCCTGAGAGGGAAATACATCGCAATACATCATTCATGAAGTCTCTTGACTCCTTTATGCTTTTTTCCAGAGCCACCAGTAGCTTTATAATTGTGCTTCTGAATTGGCTTTCTGGCATCGTTTTGTAATCCAAATTCTGTAACTCTGTGGCAGAGTACTGTTTCTGATTCTTTCTTTTGTGGGGAATTCTTCCTTCTAGTCATTTTGCTCAGTGCAGAGTGGCTTAAAACAAGTTGTACTGGAAAAGGGAAGAAAAGAAGAAAAATGAAAAAAAAAAAGTAGGGGTATCTTCTGGATCTATATACTGTAAATCTCTCGACTTCCCCTGGAGCTTTCTAGCACTGCTTGTTCAAGAACTTGCTCTTCCCCTGTCCTTCCAGCTGGTCTTCTGGGGGAGGGGCCTCCTGTGCTGATTCTCAGGTGTGTGTACATGTGGGAGTTGCCCCACCCCCTGCTAGGTGCATGATTCAGTGGGAACTGTTTATCCTGTGAGTCCCCTGTTCCCTGGTGGCCTGGATCCGTCCCAGGCACAGGGTGACACCGGGAGGAACAACAACACTTGCAGCAGCCAGCTCTCCAGCTCTGGAGTTAGCTCCCACAGTAATTACTTCAGTGTCCCAGTGCACACTGGCCTGGATTCTCCTGGGGCAGCGGGCGTGCTGATCTGCACAGCTTGGGGGTGCCCAGCGGCAGGAGAGTCCTGGCTGTCCTGTGCCCTCCCTACCTCCGCCTGTCCCAGGGAAGCGCAGGATCCTGGGCTGTGTCCCCCGGCACCCGGGGATCCAAAGCCTGTGCTGCTGGAATTGCACTCCTGGGGCACAGCTCCCAAAGGCAGCAGGGCGCAGCCCCCTCCACCCGGAGCATCCGCCTGAGCTTCTCCCGAAGCCTCACTGGGTGTGCATTCCAGCCCTTTACCGAGCTGGCCCACAGTCTGTGTCGCGCTCTCCCCCAGGGTGCTCTTACTCTGTTAGGGACTCCGGAAGACTGGAGGCTCCACTACCCTTGCTGTGAATCTGCTATATTTCCCTGGTAAGTGCCTTTCCGTCCAGGAAGAATCTGGTGCGGATTTTTAAAGTTACTGCTTCTCCAGGACTGGGCTTTCCTGTCGTGGAGGCTTTCGCAGCCCCACCTTAGCCTGGCTTCTGCGGGGGGGGGGGGGGGCTCCCCGGGGGGGGGCTCCCCGGGGGGGGCTCCCCCCTGGATTCTTTTTATATTTTTTATAATAAAAAATTTTAAAGAATTAGAAATACTGTAATCATAGATATGGCCACAGAGTTTCTTTAAGTCTTATCTTTTTTGTATGAGGTAATGGTAATAAAATTAATTATAAGAAAACTAATTTTAATTTTAGAATTCAAATAATGTATTAATTCAAGATGGTTGTATCTTCTTTTGCTGTCTCTCCTTTCCTCCACAAATCAATATTAATCAGTAATGTCTTCCCTAATATTTCCCATTATTTTTTTGTTTTTTTTTTTAAAGATTATTTATTTATTAGAGTGAGAGAGTGAGAGCACAAGCAGATGGAGGGGCAGAGGGAAAGGGAGAAGCAGACTCCCTGCTGAGGAGGGAGCTCAATGGCGGGTCTCCATCCCAGAACCCTGGGATCATGACATGAGCTGAAGACACTCAATTGATTGAGCCATCCAAGCACCCCTGTATCATTCATAACTATAATATTCTGTCCCTTATCCCAATGTTTGTTTTCATTTTAGATTTTCATTGGTTAAAAATATCTAACACTGCTTAAGTTCCATGTCCATGTCCTTGTTTCTTTAGTAATTTCCAAAAAACTTTTACTAAGTTCTTACATGTTCAAAATTGTTGGTATTCTCTCTTTATACTCAAAGAAATGCTTAGCTGAATATAAAATCAGCTTTGGGAACTTAGCTATCCTGTGTATCTTATAAGTGTTGCTCCTTTATTTCCTGACCATAGAGATGCTTGTTCCATCGTCTTTTTCCATTGTAAATTTTTGTCTGGCTGCTGAAAGAACCTTTCTTTATCATTGAAACGTAAAAATTTTTGAACATAAATATCAATGTTAACTATTCTGAATCAGATTTTGTGGTGTATGATATGCTGTTTCCATGTATAGATTCAATTATTTTCTGTTTTGAATTATAGTTTAAAATATTCATTCTGTTCCATTTTTATCTTCCTCTTTGGAGACTTCATTAGTGCAGGGATTGGTTCTCTTTGCCTGCTTTATATATTTATTTTCTTTCTAATTATTTTTCTTTTTGATATTTATCTTCTATAGCCCTAGTATTTTTCATGATATATTAATTTCCTAAGGCTACTATAACAAACTTCTTGTCCCAAAACAACAAATTTATTCTCTCAAAGTTCTGGAGGCCAAGAGTCTAAAATCAAGGTGTCAGCAAGATTATGCTCCATCTGAAGACTCTAGGATAGAATCGTTCCTTCCCTCTTCCTAGTTT
This sequence comes from Canis lupus baileyi, assembly GCF_048164855.1. Classification (NCBI taxonomy): domain Eukaryota; kingdom Metazoa; phylum Chordata; class Mammalia; order Carnivora; family Canidae; genus Canis; species Canis lupus. Next base: position 51,354,721 of record NC_132860.1, read on the forward strand.
CTGGTGGCACCCAGAGCCATTGGTATTCTTTGACTTTTATCTGCCTCACTCCAATCTTTGCCTCTGTTTTCATGTGGACTTTTTCTCTGTGTGTCTCAGTGTTATTTCATTTTCTTATAGGGATACCAGGCATTATATATACGGCCTATCCTAATCCAGTGTGCTTTTCATCTCAAGATCCTTAATTACTTTTTCAAAGACCTTATTTCTAAATGAGATCATATTGACATGTGCCAGAGTTTAGGACTTAAACGTGTGTTTTGAAGGGATACGATTCAACATACTATTTTTGGTGTCTATGTCCTCTGTTTTCTTCCAGTTTAAAAAAAAAAAAAAGCTTTCTATTTGGAAATAATTTCAAATGTAGAGAAAAATTTTAGTGAGTATACAAACACTCCCATGATTTCATTCAGCAGTTCAAGGTATTGTTCAGTTAATCCATTATGTTGTTGTTCCTTTCTCATTCTAATTTTTATTCTTATAGTTGAAAATTTTTGTTTTCCTTCAATTTTTCCTCCACCTATATCAGTCAGCAAACTTCTATAAGTAAAAGTTCTACCTCATTTATGTATGTACATATGTATGTATGTATGTATGTATGTATTTACCTAGTCATTAACAAGATGGATTCATGGATTTCAGTTCTTTAAATTTAAAATATTCATTTTTCAATGCCATTTTTATTCCAGACTCAAAGTATACTGGATTTGTCCAGTAAGAATTCCTATATACTGGCTCCTTTTTCCTTTTAACATGCTCTAATCACTTGTTTTTAACACTTTTAACACTTTAACACTTTTAACACTTTTTAACATATGACTTAATATGTTCTAGGATCATTTTGCATTTCCTGCCTCAGCCATTGAATCATTTCTTTTGCTGAGGAAATTTGGTTTATTTTAGTGGAATATATAATTAGAAATCTATACTTAGGTACTCAGTGTGCTCATTGCTACTGGAGTATCATCTTTGCTTCTAGGCCCTTTCAGTAGACAGAGTAAAGAAATGTGTGCATTCATGTGTATGCATTCGTGCATTTGTGTGTGTATGTGCACCTATAATCTAGATATATATATATATATGTATTGTATATATACATATATATGATATGCATAACATGTATGTATAACTTCTAGAATCAATCTATGAGGATATTAGACATCATTAGTTCTTTTTTTAAAAGATTTTTTATTTATTTATTTATGACAGATACAGAGAGAGAGAGAATGAGAGAGAGAGAGGCAGAGACACAGGCAGAGGGAGAAGCAGGCTCCATGTAGGGAGCCCGACGTGGGACTCGATCCCGGTGTCCAGGATCACACTGCGGGCTGAAGGCAGCGCTAAGCCGCTGGGCCACCAGGGCTGCCTGACATCATTAATTCTTACTGAATCTCCAAATCCAATCATCTCCATTGTTTTCCTTGCCTTCCCACATTCTATGTTGATATTTTCCTCTTCCACAGTGAGAATACTGATCCTAACATTGGAGCACTAAAAGCATTTCATTTTCTCAATTCAAATGTAGACCTAAATAACCTCAGAATTGTTTCACCCATGTAACAATAAAAAATACCTATAAAAAACCCCAATCTTTGTGTGTGTTCCTTTTCATCTCCCTACCCCCAATTGAAGAGATATAGTTAAATAGCATGTTAAATTTTTTGAATTTGTACCTTATTTCCAGTATTATTATGTTATTCATGTGAAATTGAGTTGTATATATTTTTTTGGTTTGCTCCCAGTTTTATTTTTAATTCATGTTTTTGTTCCATCACCTCCTGATGATAGTGAACTTAAATTAATGATCATAAAGATTGTCACTGGACTTGAGAACAGGATGGAGGACGTGAATGAGACCCTTAACACAGAGATAAAGAATAACATAGAAATAAAGAATTCAATAAATGAATGCAAAACACATTTGACAGAATGAAGAGCAGGCTGGAAAACACAATGACAAATTTATGACTTGGAAAACAGAGTAATGGAAAGTAATCAAGCTGAACAAAAGAGAGAAAAGAATCGGGGTGCCTGGTTGGCTCAGTCAGTTAAGCATTTGGCTCTTGATTTCAGCTCAGGTCATGAACTCAGGTTGTAGGATCAAGCCCCACGTGGGGCTCTGCACTGAGTGGGGAGTCTACTTGAGTTTCTCTCCCTCACTCTGTCCCTGCCCCTCTCTAAAATAAGCAAATAAAACTTTTTTAAAAAGAGAAAAGGATTATGTAAAACAAGAATATACTTAGGGAAGTCAGTGTTTTCATCAAAAGTCTGAGAAGAAGAGAGAAAAGGGGGAAGAAAATTTATTTGAAGAATAGCTGAAAACTTCCCTAATTGGGGGATGAAAACAGGATCCAGATCCAGGAGGCACAGAGAACTCCCATCAAAATCAAAAGCAGAGCCACACCAAGACAAATTGTAATTAAATTGGCAAAATATAATGTTAAGGAAAAAAATATATTTAAAACCCATAAGGCTAGGTGGGGATTTTTCAGCAGAAATATTCCAAGCCAGAAGGAAGTGACATGGTGAATGAGGGAAAAAAAATCTGCAACCAGGAATACCCTATCCAGAAAGGCTGTCATTCAGAATGGAGGGAGAAATAGTTTCCCAAAGAAACAAAAAATGAAAAAATTTACGATCACTAAGCCAGTGCTTGTAAGAGATATTAGAAGGGACTCTGAGTGGAAAGGAGAAATCAAAAGGGATAGTAATGAAGGTAGGAAATACAAAAGCAGTAAAAATAAATATTTCTTTAAAACTAGGCACAAAACTCACCAAATAAAAAGATATAAAATATAACATATACCTAAAGCATAGGTTTCATTTTTTGTTTTGTTTTTTTACAAACCAACCATTTTCTTTTTTATTAGAGATAAAAACAGTAAAGTCCCATGTACTCATGCCCTAGGGAAAACTAGACAGTGCAGGATTAGCCGCTATTTTACAAGAGCCATAGCAGAAGGATATCTGGGGCCTGGGGCCAGAGGGAGGCTGTGGGGCACAGTGCAGCTTCTGGGGCACAGGAGGGTCAATGGCAAAGGGAAATGGTTTCCATGTTAAGGAAGCAAACATGCATCTTGGTCTCTATTATCTGTCCCCTGCAAGATCTTCAGGAAGTCATTGAAAGTGATCCCTTCATACACCTGGTCAGACTCCATCTGCTGCAGGCACATGCTTACCACCTCCATCATGACCCCTTCCAGGATGAAGCCAGTGGACTCTTTCTGGATGTGCAGGATTCTGGAAAGCAGTTGTTTAATGCTGTTACTGGCTTTTAATTTTTAGTTTGGGGAAGTAGGTGTTTTTATAAATATACTGATTTTTTAAAATCTCTTGGTTTCCCATGTTAGAGGTTTCGAGGTGATAGCTAAAGGGTCATAGGAGAAAAGAGAACAAACAGCTTGTGAAGAGGCCCACCTGTACTTTCCATCAGAAAGTATGTCTAGCAGGGCACCAAGCCTGACCCCTCAAAATCACTTAGGTGTTCTTTGCTTATGCAGGCTGTTCTTTGCTGCTTTTCCTGTGGAGGTAGTCAGAATCTTGCTCTGTTAACCTATCCCCCCAATACACCACTAAAGATAATCAGTAAACTATGAAAAACAGCAAGACAAGAAAGGATCAGAGAAAATCTTCAAAACCACTCACAGAACAAATAATAAAATGATAATAAATACATGTCTATCAATAATTACTTTGAATGTAAAGAGAGAACAGCTGGAATGCTACAGTGAGAAGAGTTCATGCTTCTATCAAGGTAGAAGATGGGAAAAAAAGAAATAAAGACACAAAAGGCCTCCAAGGGGGAGGGGCCCGCGAGGAGCCGGGCTGAGGCCGGGGCGAGTGTCCCCAGGACAGGAGAGCCCCGTCCCGGAGGAGCAGGAGCTGCACCGACCTTCCCGGGGGAAAGGGGCTCGCGGGGAGGTGGAGCAGGACCCAGGAGGGCGGGGATGCCCTCGGGCTCCCGGGGACACTGACAGGCACCTGCGCCCCGGGAGAGCGCCCCGAGCTCCCTAAGGGCTGCAGCGCGCACGGCGGGACCCGGAGCAGCTCGGGGGGCTCGGGGGCGGCTCCGCGGAGGGGGCTGCGGGGGCGGGAGCGCGAATCCAACAGCGCAGGCCCCGGAGCACAGGGCGCCGGGACACAGCCCGGATCCGGCCTCCCCCGGGACAGGCAGAGGCCGGGAGGGCCCAGGACAGCGAGGACGCTCCTGCCCCAGCTGAGCAGATCAGCGGCCCCGCCCGGAGCCTCCAGGCCCTGCAGACAGAGAGCTCTGGAGCTACTGCGGGGGCTGACTCCAGGGCTGCAGAGCTGGCCCCGCCACTGCGGTTGTTCCTCCTGGGGCCTCACGGGGTAAAAACCCCCACTGATCCTCACAGTGGCCGCACCGGATAAACAGCTTAAACATCTTTCACTGAGCCCTGCACCAGGCGGGGGGCTGAGCAGCTCCCAGAAGTGCTAACACCTGAAAATCAGCACAGCAGCCGCCGGCCCCCGCCCCTGCCACAGAAGACCAGCTAGACGGACAGGGGAAAAACAAATTATTGACCAAGCACTGAAAAAAAAGTTCCAGGGGAAGTCGAGGGATTTACAGTGTACAGAATCAGAGGATACTCCCCCTTGTTTTGTTTTTTTTTTTTGTTTGTTTGTTTTTTTATTTCTGTTTGCTTCCCCCCCTTTTCTTCTCTTTTTTCTACTTTTTTTCTTTTTTCTTTTTCTTTTCTTCTTTCTCTTCTCTCTTTTTCTTCTTTTCCCAATACAATTTGTTTTTGGCCACTCTGCACTGAGCAAAATGACTAGAAGGAAAACCTCACCTCAAAAGAAAGAATCAGAAACAGTCCTCTCTCCCACAGAGTTACAAAATTTGGATTACAATTCAATGTCAGAAAGCCAATTCAGAAGCAATATTATAAAGCTACTGGTGGCTCTAGAAAAAAGCATAAAGTACTCAAGAGACTTCATGACTGCAGAATTTAGATCTAATCAGGCAGAAATTAAAAATCAATTAAATGAGATGCAATCCAAACTATAGGTCCTAAAGATGAGGGTTAACAAGCTGGAAGAACGAGTGAATGAGGTAGAAGACAAGTTGATGGCAAAGAGGGAAACTGAGGAAAAAAGAGACAAACAATGAAAAGATCATCAGGATAAATTAAGGGAAATAAGTGACAGCCTGAGAAAGAAAAATCCATGTTTACCTGGAGTTCCCGAGGTCGCCGAAAGGGACAGAGGTCCAGAATATGTATTTGAACAAATCATAGCTGAAAATTTTCCTAATCTGGGAAGGGAAACAGGCATTCAGACCCAGGAAAAAGAGAGATGCCCCCCTGAAATCAATAAAAACTGTTCAACACCTTGACATTTAATAGTGAAGCTTGCCAATTCCAAAGATAAAGAGAAGATCCAAAAAATAAAAATAAAAATAAATAAAGAGAAGATCCTTAAAGCAGCAAGACACAAGAGATCCCTAAGGTATATGGGGAGAAATATCAGATTAACAGCAGACCTCTCCACAGAGACCCGGCAGGTGAAAGGGCTGGCAAGATATATTCAGGGTCCTCAATGAGAAGAACATGCAGCCAAGAATACTTCATCCAGCAAGGTTCTCACTCAGAATAAGAGAGATAAAGAGCTTCCAAGACAGGCAGGAACTGAAAGAATATGTGAACACCAAACCAGCTCTGCAAGAAATTTTAAGGGGGACTCTTAAAATTCTTCTTTAAAAGAAGAAGTCCAATGGAACAATCCACAAAAACAGGAACTGAATAGATATCATGATGACACTAAACTCATATCTTTCAATAGTAAATCTGAATGTGAATGGGCTTAATGACCCCATCAAAAGGCGCAGGGTTTCAGACTGGATAAAAAAGCAGGATCCATCTATTTGCTGTCTACAAGAGACTCATTTTAGACATAAGGACACCGACAGCCTGAAAACAAAAGGTTGCAGAACCATTTACCATTTTAATGGTCCTCAAAAGAAAGTAGGGATAGCCATCCTTATATCAGATAAACTAAAATTTACCCCGAAGACTGTTGTGAGAGATGAAGAGGGACACTATATCATACTTAAAGGATCTATCCAACAAGAGGACTTAACAATCATCAGTATATATGCCCCAAATGTGGGTGCTGCCAAATATATCAATTAATAACCAAAGTTAAGACATACTTAGATAATAATACACTTATACTTGGTGACTTCAATCTAGTGCTTTCTACCCTCGATAGGTCTTATAAGCACAACATCTCCAAAGAAACGAGAGCTTTAAATGATACACTGGACCAGATGGATTTCACAGATATCTACAGAACTTTACGTCCAAACTCAACTGAATACACATTCTTCTCAAGTGCACATGGAACTTTCTCCAGAATAGACCACATACTGGGTCACAAATCTGGTCTGAACTGATACCAAAAGATTAGGATTGTCCTCTGTGTATCCTCAGACCATAATGCCTTGAAATTAGAACTAAATCACAACAAGAAGTTTGGAAGGATTTCAAACACGTGGAGGTTAAGGACCATCCTGCTTAAAGATGAAAGGGTCAACCAAGAAATTAAGGAAGAATTAAAAATATACATGGAAACTAATGAGAATGAAGATACAACCGTTCAAAATCCTTGGGATACAGCAAAAACAGTCCTGGGAGGGGGGGAAATACATCGCAATACAAGCATCCAACCAAAAACTGGAAAGAACTCAAATACAAAGGCTAACCTTACACCTAAAGGAGCTAGAGAAAAAAACAGCAAATAGATCCCACACCCAGCAGAAGAAGAGAGTTAATAAAGATTCGAACAAAACTCAATGAAATTGAGACCAGAAGAGCTGTGGAACAGGTTAACACAACCAGGAGTTGGTTCTCTGAAAGAATTAATAAGATAGATAAACCATCAGCCAGCCTTATTAAAATGAAGAGAGAGAAGACTCAAATTAATAAAATCATGAATGAAAAAGGAGAGATCACTACCAACACCAAGGAAATACAAACAATTTTAAAAACATATTATGAACAGCTATACGCCAATAAATAGGAAATCTAGAAGAAACGGACGCATTTCTGGAAAACCACAAACTACCAAAACTGGAACAGGAAGAAATAGAAAACCTGAACAGGCCAATAACCAGTGAGGAAATTGAAGCAGTCATCAAAAACCTTCCAAGACACAAAAGTCCAGGGCCAGATGGCTTCCCTGAGGAATTCTATCAAACGTTTCAAGAAGAAACCATACCTATTCTACTAAAGCTGTTTGGAAAGATAGAAAGAGATGGAGTACTTCCACATTCATTGTATGAGGCCAGCATCACCTTAATTCCAAAACCAGACAAAGACCCCACCAAAAAGGAGAATTATAGACCAATATCCCTGATGAACATGGATGCAAAAATTGTCAACAAGATACTAGCCAACAGGATCCAACAATACATTAAGAAGATATTCACCATGACCAAGTGGGATTTATCCCCAGGATGCAAGGTTGATTCAACACAAATAAAACAATCAACGTGATAGATCACATCAACAAGAGAAAAAACAAGAACCATAGGATCCTCTCAATAGATGCAGAGAAAGCATTTAACAAAGTAAAACATCCATTCCTGACCAAAACTCTCCAAAGTGTAGGGATAGAGGGAACATGCCTCAGCATCTTAAAAGCCATCCATGAAAAGTCCACAGCAAATATCATTCTCAATGGGGAAACACTGGGAGCCTTTCCCCTGAGATCAGGAACAAGACAGGGATGTCCACTCTCACCACTGCTATTCAACATAGTACTAGAAGTCCTAGCCTCAGCAATCAGACAACAAAAAGAAATAAAAGGCATTGAAATTGGCAAACTCTCCCTCTTTGCAAATGACATGATACTGTACATAGAAAACGCAAAAAATTCAACCCCAAGATTGCTAGAACTCATATAGCAATGAGGCAACGTGGCAGGATACAAAATCAGAAATGCCCAGAAATCAGTTGCATTTCGATACACTACTAATGAGACTGAAGAAAGATAAATTAAAGAGTTAATCCCATTTACAGTTGCACCCAAAAGCATAAGAGGTAGAGGATCTATACCCTCAAAATGACAGAACACTTCTGAAAGAAATTGAGGATAACACAAAGAGATGGAAAAACTTTCCATGCTCATGGATTGGAAGGATAAATACTGTGAAAATGTCTATGCAACTCAAGGCAATTTACACATTCAATGCAATCCCTTTCAAAATACCACGGACTTCCTTCAGGGAGTTGGAACAAATCATCTCAAGATTTGTGTGGAATCAGTAAAGACCCCGAATAGCCAGAGGAATATTGAAAAAGAAAACCCAATGAACTATTGGGACTTCCGCAAGATAAGAAGCTTTTGCACAGCAAAGGGTACAGTCAACAAAACTAAAAGACAACCTACAGAATGGGAGAAGACATTTGCAAATGACGAATCAGATAAAGGGCTAGTTTCCAAGATCTATAAAGAACGTATTAAACTCAACAACAAAGAAACAAACAACCCAATCATGAAATGGGCAAAAGACATGAACAGAAATCTCACAGAGGAAGACATAGACATGGCCAACACGCACATGAGAAAATGCTCTGCATCACTTGCCATCAGGGAAATAGAAATCAAAACCACAATGAGATACCACCTCACACCAGTGAAAATGGGGAACATTGACAAGGCAGGAAACCACAAATGTTGTAGAGGATGCGGAGAAAAGGGAACCCTCCTGCACTGTTGGTGGGAATGTGAACTGGTGCAGCCACTCTGGAAAACTGTGTGGAGGTTCCTGAAAGAGTTAAAACTAGACCTGTCCTACGACCCAGCAATTGTACTGCTGGGGATTTACCCCAAAGATACAGATGCAATGAAACGCCGGGACACCTGTACCCCGATGTTTCTAGCAACAATGTCCACGATAGCCAAAATGTGGAAGGAGGCTTGGTGTCCATTGAAAGATGAATGGATAAAGAAGATGTGGTTTATGTATACAATGGAATATTCCTCAGCCATTAGAAACGACAAATACCCACCATTTTCTTCAACGTGGATGGAACTGGAGGGTATTATGCTGAGTGAAGTAAGTCAATCGGAGAAGGACAAACATTATATGTTCTCATTCACTTGGGGAATATAAATAATCGTGAAAGGGAATATAAGGGAAGGGAGAAGAAGTGTGTGGGAAATATCAGAAAGGGAGACAGAACATAAAGACTCCTAACTCTGGGAAACGAACTAGGGGTGGTGGAAGGGGAGGTGGGTGGGATGTGGGGGTGAATGTGTGACGGGCACTGAGGGGAGCACTTGACGGGATGAGCACTGGGTGTTATTCTGTATGTTGGCAAATGAACACCAATAAAAAATAAATTTATTATAAAAAAGAAAGAAAGAAAACCCAAGCTGGGGGCATCACAATGCCAGATTTCAGGTTGTACTACAAAGCTGTGATCATCAAGACAGTGTGGTTCTGGCACAAAAACAGATACATAGATCAATGGAGCAGAATAGAGAACTCAGGAATGTGCCCTCAACCCTATGGTCCACAAATATTCGACAAAGCAGGAAAGAGTATCCACTCAAAAAAGAACAGTCTCTTCAATAAATGGTGCTGGGAAAATTGGACAGCCATGTGCAGAAGAATGAAACTGGACCGTTCTCTTACTCCAGACACAAAGATAAACTCAAAATGGATGGAAGATTTAAACGTGAGACAAGAATGCATCCAAATTTAGAGGAGAACACAGGCAACAGCCTTTTCAAACTTGGCCACAGCAACTTCTTCCACGATACATCTATGAAGGCTAGGGAAACAAAAGCAACAAGGAACTATTGGGACTTAATCAAGATAAAAAGCTTCTGTACAGCAAAAGAAACAGTCATCAAAACTAAAAGACAACCTGCAGAATGGGAGAAGATATTTGCAAATGACGTATCAGATAAATGGCTAGTATCCAAGATCTATAAAGAACTTATTAAACTCAATACCAAAGAAACAAACAATCCAATTATGAAATGGCCAGAAGACATGAACAGAAATTTCTCCAAAGTAGACACACACATGGCCGACAAGCACATAAGAAAATGTTCCACATCACTTGCCACTTGCCATCAGGGAAATACTAATCAAAACCACAATAAGATCCCATCTCACACCAGTAAGTTTGGCGAAAATTAAACAAGACAGGAAACAACAAATGTTGGAGAAGATGTGGTGAAAGGGGAGCCTCTTGGACTGTTGGTGGGAATGTGAACTGGTACAGCCACTCTGGACAACTGTGTGGAGGTTCCTCAAAGAGTTAAAACTAGAGCTGTCCTATGACCCAGCAATTGCACTACTGGGGATTTACCCCAATGATACAGATGCCAGGACACGTGCACCCCAAAATTAGAGATGGAGACAAAACATGAGAGACTTCTAACTCTGGGAATTGAACAAAGGGTAGTAGAAGGGGAGGTGGGTGGCAGCTTGAGGTAGTTCTTAGTATCCTTGTCTCATTCAGTGGCCTGAACCATCCAGGCACCCCAAACGATGTCTTTTAAATAAAAATATAATAATAGCTACCATTTATGAGGCCCTTACTATGTGGCAGACACCATGTTAATTGCTTTACTAATGATTAATTTAATACAATTTAATAAATATTTATGAAATAGCCTCTGTGCCCTGGGCATGTGGTGAACCGCACCACAACAGTTGGTAAGTTAGGCACATTGCCTATCCATTTGGCACTATTGCCTCATCAGGAAGACAAATAGTTATGTTAAATTTCAGTATAGCATAAATGCCATATTATAGAAAGAAAAATGTAGTGTTGGGCAAAGAAGGACACAGAAGGAAGGCCCTAACCCACTGTGTGGGGGAGGGAAAGTTTACCAGGAAAAGTGATATCTAAGCTGAAACCTGAAATATAAGCGGAGGTTGGCCACGTTAAGAAATTGAAGGTTTCAGAGAAGGAAGAGCATGCACAAAGAAGCAGAGGAATCAGAACAATTTTTATGAAGCTGGCAAACATTTGTAGTAAAGGGGGACTTAACGATAAAGGAGTCTAGAGAATTAAGCAGAGAGCCAGCCAGTAATGACAGGCCTTGTATACTCTTGAAGAGATATCCATGAAAGTGCCTTCCACTTTTTCCTATGGTGATAGGAAGCCATCGTCTGGTTTTTAGTAGAGAGATAGAGGATTGATTGTATTTGACTTTGACAAGTTTCAGTCTGGATGCATTGTAGGTTACAGAAGATACAAGAGGAAAGGTAGTGAGGATGCTGTGAAAATGATCCATGTATTAGGGGTTTGTATGTTGGCTTTGGGGATATAGCAAAAAGTGTATAGGCTCAAAGCAACTTTAGAAAAAAAAATAAAAGACTACTAGGGGGAGTGGTGGAATGTGACATTGAGGCAAAAGAACAGGAATGCTGTGCTCAGTTCTGCAAGTTGCACCTTGCACTAGAGTGACATCCTAGGAGATGAATGGATGCTGACGACTAAAGAGAGCTCAGCTCACCTGATTGTGTGCTTGGCATGGTATGCCAGGAGGAAGGAAGAGCTTTTCTAAATCACACAAAGCTTCTATATGGACTATTGGTTGCCCTGAATAATAGTAAACCATAATGGCAAGGTTTCTCATTTGGACAATTTCCTTTCTTTTATCTAAAGCCTTTACTCTATTTTTCAAACTTCAGTTGCAGCCTTATTTCCTCCAGGAAATGATTCTGATTATCCTCTTTGATATAAATGTTTCTTTCATGAGTTCTCTGGCATCTGGTATATACCTCTTTTATGTAAACTATACAGCCCTTTTAGTTTTATATTTCTAGATCCTGGCAAATAGTTAATCTTTAGTAAACAATATTTGATACACTATTGTGTGAGTGAACTGCTGCTCAAGGCCCACTTCTAATGAGCTTTAATTGATTTATTCAGTCAGGTCTCTATTACTGTGACTATCAGACATGACTGAGCATAAAAATGAGCAGGAGATTTAAAAAAAATACAGATTTCCATGCCCTATTCCAGAACTACTGGATCTTGGGCAGGACCAAATTATCTGGATTTTTAAAATGTTCCCAAATGACCATGCAGTCAATATAACCTTGGCTTTTGGGAGCCACTATGCTTATCTACGATACAATCTGATACAACTCTTTTACCAATGTGTGATTATTACTAGTGTATTTATGTTGTATTTAGTCATAAAATACATTCTTATCTTGCCATGTGTTATTCACTGTATAAATTTGGCCAATACAAAAGCAATCTGGGCTGAGGCCAACAAAGCTAATTCACTTCTTTGTTTTTTTTAACAGCACAGCTAATGTCAACATGGCTTTATTACTCTTGTTATATAAAAGCTGACCAGATTTCATATAGATACCTCATAAATCACCCACATTTTCTTCTGCACCATTAAGAAAATTGAAACTTAAAAAAAAACTTTTTTGGGCTACAGTAATTCTAAAACTGAGAACTCAAATCATATTTAAGTTGACATTACATATTTTTCTAAAATCCTATGTGCCAGACCACCATTTTTTAAAACAAACATAATGAATTAGGAAATTTGGCTTGACTTAACCTCATAAGCTTCAGTGTCTTGACATTTTGCCATTGAAGTATATTGTCACTTATAGGGTATGTTTTGTGCTTTTGTTTCCATTTCTTCTGTTCATGATCTGGAAATCCTGGCATTTCTTGATGCAAGTGATTACTCTGTGTTGATAGTATAATCATGGTTTTCCAATTCCTCAACACTTCTGCAGTGAATGTGATGTCATTCCAGATGACTCTTACTAAATCTCACTTACTAAGTCTTCAATACTCTCATAGTACTTTCAGATATAAGATTTATTATTTGTTCTTCCTTTTACATGTGTGTTGCTTCTCTGGATGAGATCTGTGTGTGAAGCTTTACATGTTCATTTTACATCCCACAATTTTGCTATGCCTTCTTTGTGGAGGGGCATCTCTCAAGTGTGACATTTTCCAAATAATGTAACTGGAGCCCTGTAAAATATAAGTACATTTCTGGAACAAGTTACTCCCTTCTTATCCATTTTTTCTAGATGATATTTCCTGTGTGAGATGAGTCACTGAACCTGCCTCTGCTGCACTATCTAGTCACTTCATGATCCTGTCATCTAATTGCCTATCATAGCATCGATGTCCCTGCCTTCACTCCTCAAAATTCTACTCTATGATGTGTACAACTGCCATAATTTTTTCCAACATTATGCTTAGATAATTTTCTGTATTATTATAGAAATGCCTTCTTTCATATTTAAATCAAATCTGAATTTTTCAGTCTACACTTAGAGCTGTCTCCCAAGAGGAATCCTGTAGACCATTCTATTTCATTATTGTTATTGCCCATGAGCTCTCGGTTTCCTTAAATTTTTTAACTTGTTTCCATTTTCCATAATCTCAGTCCTGGTCAGTGCATTCCATTTTAATCATCTCCTTGTACTGTGCTCCCTCAATATTTAGCAATAGCTAAGACAGGTTGAATTTCTGAAAATAATTGTGAGGCTCTAAAATTGGCAAGGCAAATCACAATTTTAGTTCACTAGAGGGAGCTCAATGTTTGAAATAATTTTCTTAGTAATTATTTTATTAGAAATTAAAGGGGCCATATTAAAGAAGAAAAATTATTTTTTTCTGTTATTTTGAAGCTTTGGATTTTGAGTTTTCTTATAAATAAAGAATGTAGAATGATAGAAAATTAGTTTTAGGAGATCATTTAGTTTCAAGCACTAATTTCAAAGAAATAAGATTCTATCACTGTAGTTTATATTACTTATGCATTGCCTTATAATCGATTTCTTAATATTTGATATCTGTTTTTCTACTTCCTTCTCCTGTATTTTCTTTCACAGTTAATAGCACTATCATCCATTCAGTAATCCAAGCCATGGATTTAAAAGTTATATTTATTCTCATGTTCTGCTTCACACTAGAATCTCTCCCACTAGACTATAAGCCCCTTGAGAACAGGGATAATGCTTGTCTATCATCTATTTCTCCTATCTAGTTCAGTAGCTGAAAAATAGGAGATAGTCAATAAATACTTGACTTAATGAATTAGAATGACCCTTCTCCCTAAATCTAAACCATTATCAAGCCCTTTAGATTTTACCCTCTAGCTACTTACTGAATTTTGTTTTCTCTTCTTAATCCTGCTCTATTCAGGCCTTTATCATCTTTATCTAGACTCTTAAAATAATCTCTGCAGCCCACTTGTCTCTGTTCTACCATCTTTATCTTTTCCCCAGATTATTTATCTTGAATTACCTCACCTACAGGATGATCTTTAAATCCATTAGCATCAAGACAAAGCCCTCTGTGGCCAGGCTCCTAACTTGAGCTTCAGTTCCTGTCACTCTCTCACTCTTATTTTCAAATAATACCAAACTTATTTTACTTTCTCATATACATCATAATTTATATTTTTATAGCAGATAAATTCTTAGCTTAGCCTGAAGAAGGAATCAGAGAAAAATTCCTGGAGAGGAAGACACACTGGAGAAGTCTTGAAAGATAAATAAGAGTTAATGGGAGAGAAGGCAGTTTTATTGGAAAAGTGTCCCTTTTGATTCTTAGTTATAATTTTTCAAATCTAGCACATTTATTGCCTGAAGTATAAATCACATGGTTCACCAAGTCTATTTTTAGAGACTTAGTGGCTGGTCGCCTGAGCCTTCGTTCATTTACTCCTCCAACAATTATTCATTAAGTTCCTTTCATATGTCAAACGCTATGTTATACACCAAAGGTACAGAAGTGAGCAAATAAGTCATGCACACTGATCTCATAGAATATAGATATGGTTATAACTCAGTTACTCCTCAAAGTCTAAGACATAATGGACCAATAAGAGATAAAATTAAAAATTCCAAAGATGTATCATTAGCTTCTCACCTACATGCATTTTGTGCTAATTCAACGAGGAATGGATAACAGTTCACCTCCTTGGTAGATGTGATAAGAGTAACTGAGCACTGGGTGTTATACTAATGTTGACAAATTGAATTTAAATAAATAAATTTTTTTAAAAAGAAAAATAAATAAATAAAAAACCATAAAAACAAACCAATACTTATGTTTAATAAAGTGGAAATCTGATTTGGAAAAAAAAAAAGAGTAACTGATACTTTTAAGTCTTTGCAAATGATACCATTATGTGAATGAATTGTAAGGGATGTTTGTTTAGTAGTTATTGTAATAATGGTTAATGGACTGTTTTGCCTTCAAGCTTGGAGTCAATCTAAGAAACATCTTAAATGCTTTTTAAACTTATCTCAGTATCATCACAGAAATTCTTTAGATGGGATTGATATTTACAATGCCCCTAAAGCAATAGTACAGCAATGTAAGAGTTCTAACACATCCTTAACAGCCTCTCTTACCATCTTAGGAGTTCTGTTGGATACATGTATTCAAGATTATGTAGTTTCATTGCTGAAAGTTTCTTTAAGGTAGATTGAGAGATAAAAACTAACCCTCAAAATTCCTGGCTTTGAGTTATCAAAGAGTTTTTGGATAACCTTAGATGTCATCCATCCAGTACAGATAAGTTTAAAGCTCTTCTATGTGGATAAGGTCTTTCGATATAGACTTTAAATTATTAGCTGATTGGCCAAGAACCTATGCAATCAATATATTTGCTGCTTTTCCAGAAGTAGTTTGTCTAAGGTCTGATATGATCGACTTACTATATTGTTTTAATTCCTAAGTGCAATTTCCAAAAAATATTTACTAAAATCCTTCAGTATTTCAGTTCCTGTGCAGTTCTTGCTGAATTATAATTTTAGTGCAATATTTTTATGCTTTTAATTTATTAATCTAGAAAATATGCTAAATCTTTTAATACTTTTTGTCCATTTTATTCCTGGGGAAAATAAGCTTATATAAAAACATCAGTATATAACAAGTAAAAAGTATGAGTGATCTATATTGTGCTAGAGAGAAATTAGCAGTAAAAGGGGAATATAAACATGGGAGAAAAAGATGAAATAGAACCTACACATGTTCTCAAGTAGGTAACCATGGTTACTAAAGTCACTGATGATTACCTTAACCAAGAAAAAGCAAGGGATCAGGAATCCATATACTCCACAACATACCATATACTCCTAGTTGTGTATATATGGTAAGTATGCAGTATTACTATTCTTGAAAGTCAATATTCTATCATTAGTACCACTACTATTACCACAGCCACTACTTCAACCTTTTTGAGGAGGTATATTTATTGGAAATCTACACATTATAATGCCTAGATTTTAATGCAGGTGTTTAGCTGACTTGCTTTACTTGTCAGAAACACTCATCAGTTCCAGGTATCTGCCTCTATAAACTAACAAAGCTGTCTCAATATTTTCTTTGAATTAAGAATCCTTTTTCCTTTCATTTTTTTAAGATTTATTTATTTATTTATGATAGACATAGGGAGAGAGAGAGACAGAGAGGCAGAGATACAAGAGAAGGGAGAAGCAGGCTCCATGTTGGGAGCCCGACGTGGGACTTGATCCCGGGACTCCAGGATTGCACCCTGGGCCAAAGGCGGGCGCTAAACCGCTGAGCCATCCAGGGATCCCCTTCCTTTTTCCTCTTAAAAGATTTTATTTATTTATTCATGAGAGACACACAGAGAGGCAGAGACATAGGCAGAGGGAGGGAGAAGCAGGCTCCGTGCAGGGAGCCTGATGCGGGACTTGATCCCTGGGCCCTAGGATCATGACCTGAGCTAAAGGCAGATACTCAACCACTGAGCAACCCAGAAGCCCCTTTTCTAATTCTTTTGTAATTAGTTAGGATGAAGTAAAATCTACTTGATTCAGAAAAAATTCAACGTACTTAGATTGAAAAGGAAGAATGGATGAGTTTGAGTGAGATTTTCAAATGTAGTTTGTTGGTAAAGCTTATGATATTTGTATTTGCATTTAGCCAAGGGTTGTCTGGTCCAAATAAATTTAGTAATGATCATATTTAGTTTTTATAAGGCTTTCATTGATATCAATGAGCTAGTGTACTTGTAGATGATTTAAACATCTTAGAGTGTCAATCAGCTTCATATATTTATGCTGGTTCTTTAGAAGGAATAGCATAAAGGAGACTAGAAGACATAGAATCAGGAGAATAGTTCTGGAGAGACTGTGTTGTGTGCTGGGTTAAGTGGGCCAAATGTGTACCAGGTTTTCTTACCTGAAGAGAAGCAAGCCAGTAAAATAGGCTTTCAAAAGCAAAAGGTTATACCTGAAAAGAACCAACAAGGCAATGAGGATGAATACAGAGATAAGAGACTCCTAGTTCAGCAAGGCCAAGCTATCACAGAGTCCAAGAGATTAAGGTAGATAATTAGAGAAAATAGAGATGTTCACAGACCCAAACAAAAGTCTAGCCAAGAATGGAGGAGAATCAGTCTTACAATTGAGTATAGGAAAGTGAAAGTTAAGAGACAGGAGTCAGGGAGAAGCTGCTTAAGACAGGAAATAATGCATGCTGTTCCAATGGAAATAGAGACAAGAAAATAGATTCATGTGACATGGTGACTGGTATATACCTAACCAATGGAGATGGAGGAGCAAATAACACAAAAGTATTAAGCATTGTGATTGGAAAAATGGTTATGGAAAGAGTTAGTGGAGCCAGAATATTAATTCAAGTTAGGGCCAACTTAATGAGCAAAGTGGCTTAAGGGTAGATTTATGAGAACCTTAAATTCCAAATCAAAGTTTGTGTATTTTATTCACAGGAGGATTTTCATTGCTGACAATGAGGAGCCAGTGAAGGATGCTGAGCATGAGAATAATGTGTGCAGGCATTGTTTTTGGAAGATTCATCATGCATTCATGATACAAGATAGATTGTAGAAGACATGTACCAGCAGGTAGAAGAGCCAATTATAAGGCCTTTGCAATACTCTATATTACATATCACACACATATAATATTACAAATAGTGTATATAAACACTTCACAAAGTTAATTATCCCTAATTTCCTTTCTACTTTCTTTCATTTTTACTATATCTTCTTCCAGAAAGAATTGAAAACATGTGTATCTTATTATCTAACTTCCATATTATTCATTTCTCCTCAGTTTTTTGCCCTGTTTGACATTTTAACATAGCAAATTGGGAAAATAACTTATACTGTCTGAAAAAATTAGTTAATTTTGCATTCATTTGTTTGACTATTTTTACTATATCTTTTTATTTGAGCTAACTATGATTTTGAAGGATTATTCATCATATACTTGAATTTAAAGGTTGATTAAGATTTTTAGGCTGTGGATGGGAACTTGAACAGTATAAGGATATAATTTTTAAACAGGTTTGCATTTTTCCCATGGAACTTAAGTTTACATATAAATTAGTGAAGGCCTTATTTAAGGAAATGGCAATGAAAATGGAGAAGTGGTATATTGGAGAGAAAGCTGTAACTATACTTGTGGACTAAGTGGATTTTTAAAAATACAGGAAAGCAACAATTACTTTTGAACCTCAGGGATTAAGAGAATGCCATTGACTGTCCATAAAGAAAAGGTGGGGGGAATTGAGCATTGCATAAAGTATTAATGTTTCTAATAAATGAATTTTGATTTGGCAGTGAGCATCACAGTGGCAATATCCAAGCAACAGATCTTGAACTCTGGGAGGAGATTAATGGTGGCCATGTAGATTAGAGAATCGTTTATATAGAGGTTGGCAAATTTTCTAAGATTAAAAGATTTAAAAGATGGCATATTTTGAAGGAAATGCTCCTTACCATATCAAAATCTGTAGCAAAATTATTCCCTAGGTGTTTGAATTGTCACAGAGAGTCATTCTGATAACAGTGGAATTTGTATAATAGTTTTTCATGTGAAAGCTGATGCTAAGGTAAGCAGTTGCATGCATTATGTATCATAGCACTTCTACTGTACACATCTGTCCGGAAAAGCCAAGATTTGGTAACAATAATGAAATTATTCAATGCAGTGTCATATGCTTCCAAGATTTTTTTTTTTAACAAATGAGGTCAGTGTGAATGTAATTAGATGAACTCACTTATCTCACTGAAACACAAAATATAGATTCAAGAAGATCAACTGCTCTGATTCATTAGACATCAAATCCAATTGTGTAATTTTTGTAATTATGCTTCAAAATAATAGGAAAGCAATACGCAAGATTAATGTACACATAAATGCCAGATGACAAAAAATCCTGGATTTACTCTGACATGGTTCCCAAATTACAGTGTTTGATATATTCTTGTACTTCATTATAACCTAACATAAATACTAAGGTATCTTTTTTCCAAAGCATAAATCTGATTACTTTCCAGATAGTTTAACTACCTTTTAAATGACATTTTAGTGGTATTATTTACCATATGCTTATTTAACTAATTTGAGATATGAGCACTTTATTGTGAATATATTCTTAAATAGAATTCTGGCTTTTAAGAGGAAAATTAGGAAGTTTTCTGGTGGGGTTAATTTTTTGTATTTCATTTAAATGTCCTACAGAAGAACATTTATCCATTTTAATAAATGAATCATTACATAGCTACAGTCAAGTATAACTTGAAATTATCACATTCTCAATATGTATATTTTAGGGCAGCCCAGGTGGCTCAGCGGTTTAGCGCTGCCTTCAGTCCAGGGCCTGATCCTGGAGACCCGGGATCGAGTCCCACATCAGGCTCCCTGCATGGAGCCTGCTTCTCCCTCTGCCTGTGTCTCTGCCTCTCTCTCTCTCTCTCTCTCTCTCTCTGTCTCTCATGAATAAATAAATAAAATCTTTTAAAAATATACGTATATTTTATAAATTAAACTCAAGATTAGGGATAAAGGGGCGGGACAAGAAGAAGCCGGCTGCACCGCGGGCGTGGGTGAGAGCCAGAAGCCGGTTGGAGTTTGGGCAGAGCGTTGTCTTCGGAGGATTCTTCAGTCACAATGTCAACTGGCACAGATGTTTCTCTTTCTTCATATGATGAAGATCAGGGATCTAAACTTATCCGAAAAGCTAAAGAGGCACCATTTGTTCCCATTGGAATGGCGGGGTTTGCAGCAATCGTTGCATATGGATTATATAAATTAAAGAGCGGGGGAAATACTAAAATGTCTGTTCACCTGATCCACATGCGTGTGGCAGCCCAAGGCTTTGTTGTGAGAGCAATGACTCTTGGTATGGGCTATTCCATGTATAAGGAATTCTGGGCAAAGCCTAAACCTTAAAAGAAGAGAAGCTGTCTTGGTTTTGTTGGTGGTGCTTGCTTTTTAGTTAGGCATCTCATAGTGAGTTTTTATGTTTATGTTGAAAATAAATCATTTGAATGGGTCAGACAATAATATGGTAATTTAGATATTGGCTTCCTTTCTTGCAGGCTTGATTTGCCTGGTAACCAAATTACTGGTGACCAATTAACTAGCTAGGTCATTCACGGGAGTCAATTTAGCACAAAAGAAACTTGTCACTTTAAATGTAGTGATAAAATATGCTCCTTCTTAAACTCTTCTGTTAAAATTAGTTGTAAAGAGGACAGTTTGCCAATTCTGAAGTACTCCCAATTGCTGCAGAATATCACATGCTTTTGATGTTATATAGGAATCCTATTTAATTTAACTTTTTTCTGCCTGTTTTGCAGACTGAGTACTTCAGTTTTTAGGGCTCTTAATCCTTTCAGAACAGTGCAAAGAATATAAGCTTCCCCACAACTGAAAATATGTGTATTTAAACCAAACCCAAAAAGCCGATAACAGCTGCTTAGTAGTATTTATTTCAGAACCGTACTTGTAAACATGAGAATAACTTAACTGTGGATCCCAGTTTAGCTTTTTTTGTAATTGCAGAGTTATATTTATGCTGATGTTGTATTAGGATTTTTAAATGTCATCTTGAAATAGAAATGTGTATTTTAAGTACTAATGCAAAAGTAAATGAAAAATACTTTTTAAATGTTTGAAGTTTGTTTATTTTCTCTGTAAGAATCATAAATGTTAACAAATTACCTATATTTGAAGTGATTGATGATTTATCAGCAAGTCGGTTTGGTCAGACATCTATACAAAAACTTTGGCATACTTCAGAATGCTTTAGTATATGTGAAATTTTCTTGTCTAACCTGAATTTACATTCCATGGTGATAACATGGTAAATGTAGTGTTAGTAAAGTAAGTGAACACACACACACACACACACACACACACACACACACAAATAAAGATTAGGGATAAAGATTTACCCTGCTAATATTTAAGAAAACCAGATAATATATCATTAAGAGTAATCCTAATCCATATTTTAACAATGCTATATAATTTCTTGGTGCTCTGTCCTATGCCAGAGAAGTTGTCTTTGTCTAACCTTGATTTAATTGTACTTTGTGCATAAGCAGTAACCTCATTTGGGTCATAAATCTGAATCAACAGAGTAGAAAATACCACATTTGACCTTGCCATAATGGCAAAATTTAGATATTTACTATTGTATTGCTTATTGAATGTGCTAATTTCATTTGGAGATAACTGTCTTCATCTTTCAAAGCACAAACGAATAATGAATTGTACTCAAAACAACCATTTGAATCATCTTTTGGATTTTAGTGACTTTAAGACTAAATTAGAGGCAATATGAGTAACTTACACTGACGTAGAGTAACTTTATGGCACGAATTAACTACATTCTTTACAAATTGTGCCTGAAGAGTTTTATAGTTTTGTTTTCAAGGAGGTAGGATTCATAGGAATTGCATCAGGAATATGAAGCACTATGACCTTGAGAAATCTCAAATTACTATTATGACTCTATCCTCTACTATCTAGCAATGATCAGATATTCAAGAAAAGACCCCATTAAGTAAGGAAAAAGAACTATTGTTAATGGAACTTGACAGGAACCAACACTAAGAAGGAGTCTCTCAAAATGTTAATGCCCCTTTAGTTACATTAAAAAAAATTTTTAAAGGAATAGTTTTGAAAAAAAAAAAAAAAAAAGAGAGAGAGAACTAACAATTGTCTTGAACTGTGATGTGTCCCACCTGTATCTATATTGTTGTGTTTAGTCCTGGGAGGTAGGTCCAGAGCAGAATTGATGAGCTCAAACAGCTCTATTGGAAGAGAAGTAGGAAAGTAATACATTAAAAAATGGCATCAAATATCAGCTAAGGAAGGAGAAAAGTGTTGGAATCAATCAAAAAGGCACAAGGAAGCAGATCTGTTTAACTATTGGTTATCTTTGCCTTGAAAACATATGCAGTCTATGGAAGTCAGTCATTGGAAAGCTTTAAGAAAAGTCAAATTCATTTCAAGAAAATTGTATATCAAAATTTACATTAAATAAAGATTAAACTTTATGATATATAAATAACATGTAATCCATAGTTTCTATGGATTAATTAAAATTTAATTAAAATTAATTATATTAAGTTATATAGTTCTGGGGTTTTTGTTTTGTTTTGTATTATTTTTTTTTAATTTTTTAAAATTTTTATTTATTTATGATAGTCACAGAGAGAGAGAAAGAGGTAGAGACACAGGCAGAGGGAGAAGCAGGCTCCATGCACCAGGAGCCCGATGTGGGACTCGATCCCAGGTCTCCAGGCTTGCACCCTGGGCCAAAGGCAGGTGCCAAACCACTGCACCACCCAGGGATCCCCTGTTTTGTATTATTTTTTAAGTAGGCTCTATGCCCACAAGGAGCTGGAACTCACAACCCTGAGATCAAGAGTCTCAGTTCTATGGACTGAGCCAGCAAAGCACCCCTTCGGTTTTGTTTTAAAGTGTAAATTCAACTTCAGTTTCTTTCCTAGCATTCTATAGTCTACAGAAGACAGATCTTTTACCTCTTTGGTTAGATTTTCCCTAGGTATCTTATAGATTTTAGTGCAATTGTAAATGGAACTGATTCCTTCATTAATCATTCTACTGCTTCATTATTGGTGTATAGAAATGCAACAAATTTCTGAAAGTTCATTTTATATCCTGTGACTTTACTGAATTGATGTATCAATTCTAGCAATTTTGGGGGGTTCTTTTGAGTTTTCTCCATAGACTATCATGTTCTCTATGAATAGTGAAAGTCTGACTTCTTCCTTGCCAATTTGGATGACACAAAAAAATGGAAAAGCATTCCGTACTGATGGGTTAGAAGAACAAATACTGTTAAAATGTTTGCACTAACCAAAACAATCTAAACATTTAATGCAATCCCTATCAAAATACCAACAGCATTCTACACAGAGCTAGAACAAACAACCTAAAATTTGTATGAAACCCTAAAAGATCCTGAAGCCAAAGCAATCTTAAAAAGGTAAAACAGGAGCTCCTGGGTGGCTCAGTGACTGAGCATCTGCCTTTGGTTCAGGCCGTGATCTCGGGGTCCTGGGATCGTGTTCCATATCAGGTTCTCCACAAGGAACCTGCTTCTCCCTATGCCTATGTCTGCCTTTCTCTCTCTATCTCTCATGAATAAAATAAGTAAATTCTTAAAAAAAAAAAAAAAAGGTAAACAAAGCTGAAGGCATCACAACTCTAAGCTCCAAGCAAGATGACAAAGCTGTAGTCACCAAGACAGTATGGAACTGGCACAAAAATAGACACATAGATCACTGGGACAGAATAGAAAACCCAGGAATGGACCCACAGCTATATGGTCAACTAATCATTGACAAGCAGGAAAGAATATTCAGTGGGAAAGGACAGTCTCTTCAACAAATGGCGTTGGGAAAACTGGACAGCAGCATGCAGTAGAATGAAGCTGGACCACTTTCTTACATCATACACAAAAATACATTCAAAATGGATGAAAGACCTAAATGTGAGACAGAAAACCACCAAAATCCTAGAGGAGAACACAGGCAGCATCCCCTTTCACATCAGCTGTAGCAACCTCATTCTAGACACAATTCCTGAGGCAAAGGAAACAAAAGCAGAAGTGAACTACTGGGACTTCATCAAGATAAAAAGCTTCTGCACTATGAAGGAAACGATCAACAAGACTAAAAGGCAACCTACAGAGAGAAGTTATGTGCAAATGACAGATCTGATAAAGGGTTAGTATCCAAAATTGATAAAGAACTTATCAAACTCCACACCCAAAAATCAAATAATCCCAGTTAAGAAATGGGCAGAAGATGAATAGATATTTTTATTTTATTTATTTTTTATTTGTATTTATTGAAGTTCAATTTGCCAACATATAGTATAACACCCAGTCCTCATTCCATCAAGTGCCCTCTTCAGTGCCCATCACCAAGTTACCCCAAGCCCCTGCCCACCTCCCCTTCCACTACCCTTTATTCGTTTCCCAGAGTTAGGAGTCTCTCATGATTTGTCTCCCTCTCTAGTTTTTCCCACTCAGTTCCTCTCCTTTCCCTTATAATCCCTTTCACTATTTGAATAGATATTTTTAGAAAAGACATCCAGATAGCTGAGAGACACATGAAAAGATGCTCCACACCACTCATCATCAGGGAAACACAAATCAAAACCCCAGTGACATACCATCCCAGGATAATGGTATCTCACTGTCAGAATGGCTAAAATGAACAACACAGGAGCCAACAGGTGTTAACAAGGATACAGAGAAAGGGGAACCCTTTTATCCTGTTGGTGGAAAGGCAAACTGATGCAGCCACTCTGGAAAACAGTATGGAGGTTCCTCAAAAAGTCAAAAGTAGAAATATCCTAAGATCCAGTAATTGCACTACTAGGTATTTACCCAAAGGATACAAAAATACTGATTTGAAGGGGCACAGGCGCTTTCTGCCCCCTGGACGCCGCCGAGCAAGCATCGGTAAAGTCCCCCCTCCCCCCGCCTTCATGTCTAAGTCAGAGTCTCCCAAAGAGCCCACGGAGCTCTTCATCGGAGGTTCGAGCTTCAAAACAAATGCGAGTCTGAGGAGCCATTTGGAGCACTGGGGGCCGCTTGGGGACTGTGTGGTCAGGAGAGAGCCCAACGCCAAGCGCTCCGGAGGCCTTGGGTTCGTCGTAGCCACCTGGAGGAGGCGGCCGCGCCACGAACGCTGGGCCGCACAGGTGCACGGGGGAGCCTGGAACCAGAGGGCTGTCTCCCGAGAAGATTCTCAAAGGCCGGGTGCCCGCTGACCTGTGAACAAGGTTTTTGTCGGTGGCATTAAAGAAGACCCTGAAGAACATCATCCAAGAGATTGTTGGGAACAGTATGGGAAAGTGGAGGTGATGGAGACCGTGACTGACGAGGCCGTGGCAAAAAGAGAGGTTTTGCTTTTGTGACCTTTGACGACCACGACTCTGTAGACAAGATTGTCATTCAGAAATGCCATCCTGTGAACGGCCACAACTGTCAAGTAAGGAAAGCCCTATGGAAGCAAGAGATGGCTAGAGCTCCGTCCAGCCAAAGAGGCCGAAGCGGTTCTGGAAACTTTGGTGGTCGTCGTGTTGGTGGGAATGACAACTCTGGTCGTGGAGGGAACCTCAGTGGTCGAGGTGGCTTCGGTGGCAGTCGAGGTGGTGGTGGATACGGTGGCAGTGGGGATGGCCGTCACGGATTTGGTAATGACGGAAGCAACTTTGGAGGTGGCAGAAGCTATAACGATTTTGGCAATTACAACAATCAATCCTCAAATTTTGGACCCATGAAAGGAGGAAATTTTGGAGGCGGAAGCTCTGGTCCCTATGGTTGTGGAGGCCAATACTTTCCCAAACCACAAAACCAAGGTGGCTGTAGCGGTTCCAGCAGCAGCAGCAGCAGCAATGGCAGTGGCAGAAGGTTTTAATTACTTCCAGGAAACAAAGCTTAGCAGGAGAGGAGAGCCAGAGAAGGGACAGGGAAGCTACAGGTTACAACAGATCTGTGAACTCAGCCAGGCACAGTGGTGGCAGGGTCTAGCTGCTACAAAGAAGACATGTTTTAGACAATATTCATGTGTATGGGCGAAAAAACTCGAGGACTGTATTTGTGACTAATTGTATAACAGGTTATTTTAGTTTGTGTTCTGTGGAAAGTGTGAAGCATTCCAACAAAGGGGTTTTTTTTTTTTTTCTTTTTGAATGGTAGTACTAACTTTTTTTCTCTTTATTATTTTTTTATTTTATTTTTAATTGGTGTTCAATTTGCCAACATATAGAATAACACCCAGTGCTCA
Source organism: Canis lupus baileyi (assembly GCF_048164855.1). Taxonomy (NCBI): domain Eukaryota; kingdom Metazoa; phylum Chordata; class Mammalia; order Carnivora; family Canidae; genus Canis; species Canis lupus. Next base: position 51,380,830 of record NC_132860.1, read on the forward strand.
TCCCATCAAGTGCCCCCCTCAGTGCCCATCACCCAGTCACCCCCACCCCCCGCCCTCTTCCCCTTCCACCACTCCTAGTTCGTTTCCCAGAGTTAGGAGTCTCTCATGTTCTGTCTCACTCCCTGATATCTCCCACTCATTTTTCTTCTTTCCCCTTTATTCCCTTTCACTATTATTTATATTCCCCAAATGAATGAGACCATATAATGTTTGTCCTTCTCCGATTGACCTACTTCACTCAGCATAATACCCTCCAGTTCCATCCACGTTGAAGCAAAAGGTGGGTATTTGTCATTTCTAATGGCTGAGGAATATTCCATTGTCTACATAAACCACATCTTTATCCATTCATCTTTCGATGGACACCAAGGCTCCTTCCACAGTTTGGCTATTGTGGACATTGCTGCTATACATCGGGGTGCAGGTGTCCCGGTGTTTCATTGCATCTGAATCTTTGGGGTAAATCCCCAGCAGTGCAATTGCTGGGTTGTAGGGCAGGTCTATTTTTAACTCTTTGAGGAACCTCTTCACAGTTTTCCAGAGTGGCTGCACCAGTTCACGTTCCCACCAACAGTATAAGAGGGTTCCCCTTTCTCCACATCCTCTCCAACATTTGTGGTTTCCTGCCTTGTTAATTTTCCCCATTCTCACTGGTGTGAGGTGGGATCTCATTGTGGTTTTGATTTGTATTTCCCTGATGGCAAGTGATGCAGAGCATTTTCTCATGTGCGTGTTGGCCATGTCTATGTCTTCCTCTGTGAGATTTCTGTTCATGTCTTTTGCCCATTTCATGATTGGATTGTTTGTTTCTTTGGTGTTGAGTTTAATAAGTTTTTTATAGATCTGGGAAACTAGCCCTTTATCTGATACGTCATTTGCAAATATCTTCTCCCGTTCTGTAGATTGTCTTTTAGTTTTGTTGACTGTATCCTTTGCTGTGCAAAAGCTTCTTATCTTGATGAAGTCCCAATAGTTCATTTTTGCTTTTGTTTCTCTTGACTTCGTGGATGTATCTTGCAAGAAGTTACTGTGGCCGAGTTCAAAAAGGGTGTTGCCTGTGTTCTCCTCTAGGATTTTGATGGAATCTTGTCTCACATTTAGATCTTTCATCCAACAAAGGGTTTTAATGTAGATTTTTTTTTGCACCCATGCTGTTGATTGCTAAATGTAATAGTCTGATCATGACACTGAATAAATGTGTCTTTAAAAAAAAATGAAGGGGCACAGGCATTCTGATGTTTATAGCAGCATTATGAACAATAGCCAAATTATGGAAAAAGCCCATAAACTGATGTCCATCTACTGATGAATGGATAAAGAAGATGTGGTATATATGTAATGGAATATTACCCCACCTTAAAAAAGAGTGAACTCTTGCCATTTGCAATGATGTGGATGGAACTAGAGTTTATTATGTTAAGGGAAATAAGTCAGTCAGAGAAAGATGATAAATATCATATGATTTCGCTCATATGTGGAATTTCAGAAACAAAACAGATGAACATATGGGAAGGGAAAAAAGAGAGAGGAAAGCAAACCATAAGAGATGCTTAACTACAGTGAACTTACTGAGGGTTGATGAAGGGAGGTGGATGGGGGATGGGCTAAATGTGTGATGGAGGGCACTTGTTATGATGAGAACTAGGTGTTATACATAAGTGATGAATCACTAAATTTTACTTCTGGAACTAATATTACATTATGCTAACTAACTAGAATTTAAATAAAAACTTGAAACAAAAAAAAAAGCAAATAAACAAAAATCCACTTAAATCTTTGACGATGTTTTCTGAAGGCCCCTGATCCTAATGTGGTCACATTCATAAATAAAGTTTGCCCATTGATGAGTTAGTTTATAACTGAAACTACATAGGGAGAACTTTTGGAGATCTTGTTTTCATATCAGATTCATAACAATTTCAATAAAAATGATTTTGGGCTTTTGAAACTTGAAAACAATTTTGAGAATGCTTGTGCAGATTTAATAATAGTATGGAAAACACTAATGTTATAAGATCATGTGCAAAATCAGCATCTCAACAATGTAAAATAAATGTACAGAGAAAAAGAAAAAATTAAAACAGAGGAATACACATTTTTTATATGTGGACATGGATCCTTCTCCAAAATTGACTAGGCCACAAAAGAAAACCTCAAGATCCAAAAAAAGTCAAAGTGAACTAAGAAATCAAAAAGGAAAGCAAAAAATACACGGAGACAAATGATAATAAAAACACAACAGCCCAAAATCTTTCTGATGGGTCAAAGACAGTTCTAAGAGGGACATTTTTAGCAATACAGACTACCTCAAGAAACAAACAAAAATGTCAAATAAACAACTTAACTTTACAACTAAATGAGCTAGAAAAAGAAATAAATCCCAAATCCTGTAAAGGGAAAGAAATAATAAAAATTTGAGTAGAAATAAATAGAGACAAATACACACAATAGAAGAGATCAATGAAACCAGTAGCTGATTCTTTGAAAATAGCCAAATTGATAAACCTTTAGCCATACTCATAAAGAAAAAAAGAGACAGGACTCAAGGAAAATCAGTACGGAAGGAGGAGAAAAAACAACTAACACCACAGAAAGTATGAAGAGTCACAAGAGAATATTATGAAAAACTATGCCAATAAATTGAGCAATCTAGAAGAAATGGATAAATTCCTAGAAACACAGAACTTTCCAAAATGAATTAGGAAGAACCAGAAAATTTGAACAATTACTAACAATGAAATTGAATTACTAATCAAAAACCTTCCAACAAACAAAAGTGCAGGACCAGAGGGCTTTAAGTGAATTCTAGTAAACATTTTAAAGAGTCAATGCAGGGGGAAAAGGAGGCTGGAAAGATTGCAGAGAGGAGGACCCTGGGCTCACTTCATCTCGAGGATAAAACTAGATAACACCCACATCAGAAAATGACCTGAATATGGCAGAATAAACTCCACAACTAACTATAGAAAAGGTCACATCGAAGACGATAGAAAGGGTAGAGAAGCAGTGAGAAGCTAAATGGACCACAGGAGGGACTCACAGACACAAAGAGAGAAAAACAGATTGTCATACCAGGGAGTCTGTATGGGGAAGACAAATCCCCATAACATTTGCCTTTGAAAACTAAAGAGGCAGAGTTTCAAGTTTCCTGAGTTCTTACAACCAGCAGGACTTCTATCAGTGGGTTCAGTTTTGGGAGAGCCTGAGGGCAATAGGAAACTGAGTCTCCACTCCCCTCTGCCTCACCCTTAAAAAGATAGCACAGCAAACAGCTTGTGGAGATATAGCTTAGAAGTAACAGTTTGAAAAATGCTTGGAGCATGCAGGAGGGAGAGTTATTTTTTTTTAATTTATTTTTTATTGGTGTTCAATTTAGTAACATACAGAATAACCCCCAGTGCCTGTCACCCATTCACTCCCACCCCCCGCCCTCCTCCCCTTCTACCACCCCTAGTTCGTTTCCCAGAATTAGCAGTCTTTACGTTCTGTCTCCCTTTCTGATATTTCCCACACATTTCTTCTCCCTTCCCTTATATTCCTTTCACTATTATTTATATTCCCCAAATGAATGAGAACATATAATGTTTGTCCTTCTCCGACTGACTTACTTCACTCAGCATAATACCGCAGGAGGGAGAGTTATTTACCAACTTCAAAGTGTGTCTGGAATAGACAGAGATCCCTGGGAGACTCCTCTAGGAACAAAGAAGATGGCATTTCTCTACCCCTCCCCTCACTTTAAACACAGTACCACCTACAGGAACCAACATGGCAATGACATTTACTACCTAACTCCAAGCCCAGCCCTTCTTCCCAGACTTAAGCAGATTTGCCCTTTCCAGGCACAATTACCTAGGTCTAGCACTATGGGTTCCATCCCCCTAGAAGATGGGGCAAACTCTGCCAACACCACATATCCTGATCCATTTGCTTTGTGAGGCCTTGGTCCCAGTGTTGGTGATGGTGGAACCCCTCTGATGGAGGACAAGCATGCACCTTGTTGAAACTATGTGCCCCAATCGTGCACACTTTGCAGACCCTAAGCTAACCCTTCCCATGTTCACAACTAGATATCATTCACATTGGAGTAAAAAACCAGAGAGCAATCCAAAGAGTGGCAGAAAAAACTCCACAACTAAATGTAGAGAAGAGGCCACATCAGACAGATTGGGAAGGGCAGAAATCGTGGTCTGGAGCTGCCCACAGGAGGGAGGGAGCTGCAGTCACAGAGAGGGGGAAATTCCCAAATGGAATAGGAAAAGGAAAAATAATTTTTTTTATGAAGATAGGTTAAGGGAACAGAGCATTATCATCAAACTAAATAACATTTGCATTACAGGGATCCTAGAAAAGCAAAGAGGAAGAAAACATATTTAAAATTTAATAGCTGAAAACTGTCATAACTAGGAGTAGGAAAAAGACATTTAGATCCGGAGAGCCTCCAACAAAATCAATCCACATCAGGGAGCCCACATGGGGAAATGGATTCCCATAGTATCTGGCCTTGAAAACCAGAGGGATTGAATTCTGTGAGTTTGTATACCAGCAGTCCCAGGAGCCTAGAGTTGTAAAAGTCATAGGAGTCGGCTGACTCAGCACTGGGCAAGCTAGGAGGGTAGAGGGGCCACTGACAGGCAGGTTGCAATCTTAAAAGAGAAAACAGCCTGAGGAGAGACAATATAAAAGTAACAGCTTGCATCAGGCTCCCTGTATGGAGCCTGCTTCTCCCTCTACTACCTGTGTCTTTGCCTCTCTCTCTCTCTCATGAATAAATAAATAAAATCTTAAAAAAAAAGTAACAGCTTCATAAAAACAGGGTAGTCTGTTTATACTGATTCTGGAGCATGTTGGGGGACTTCTCTGAGAACAAAGGAAAGAACAGTTCCCAGTTTTGTTCCTCAACATAAACACAGAGCCACTTGCAAGAGGCAGCACCGTGTAGACACTTGCTACTCAGCCTGCTACTAGTGTGCTATGCACTTGAGTTCTCTTGAAGACTCGCCTGCTGGCATTGGCCTTGGGCTCAGCACAAATTTTGTTAAGTCTTTGCATTCCCCACTCAGCTGCTGCTTCCATACACCATGCCTCTAGCAGCTATTTCATTTAAGGGGGATCTGGTCTAGGGCTTGTGGCTCAGTACAAATTACCCTAACACCACTTATACCCAGACCAGCAGCCACATGCACAGACATCCCACACCCCAGGCACCATATTCTACACACAGCTGCTGAACACACAGATGCCCTGTCCTATGAATTGACACCACACATCCCTGGCCACTCCTCTGCTGTGTGCCATACTTCCAGATAAGGCTGAAATTCCAGGAATTAGCCTAGGACTAGCTGTTCACTTAGCAAATTTTGCTAACTCTGCTGCCCCAATCCCAACTACTCCCATTACTCTGAATGTGCTACCCTGCTTTGGTCTCACTAACATCACAAAGAGCAACACAAACACCCCACAACAGGCAGAGTCAGTGCAGACATCTGGACCGAAAGGAAAAGCAACTCAGACATAATAACAGGATACAAGCAACACACAGGAGATGTCCCTGAAGTGCCAGTTTTTGGTGAACAGCAGAAGATCTAAGTTGAAGAGAAATAAATAGTATGCCTGACAGAATTTAAAGTAATGGTCATAAAGATACTCACTAGCCTTCAGAAAAGTGTAGAGGACATCACTTAATTCTGAAAAAAAAAAGAATTTAAAAAATACCTCATGAGAGATGAAGAACTCGATAAATGAAATTTAAAATGCAATAGATAAAATGAAAACTAGTCTACAGAAAGCAGAGGAGTCTATCAGTGACCTGGAAGATAGAGTATTGGAAGTAAGTCAAGCTGAATAGGTAAGAGACAATAGATACTATATAATGAGAATAGACTTAGAGAACTCAATGACTCCATCACACATAATGGCAATTCCATTTTAGGAATTTCAGAAGGAGAGCAAAGAATATGTTTGAAAAAATAAAGCTGAAAATTTCCCAAATGTGGGGAGGAAAACAGAGATCCATTTTCCAGAGGCACAGAGATCCCCTAACAAACTCAACCCAAGGAGGCCCACAATACGACACATAGTAATTAAAATAGCAAAAAAAAAGTCCTTTTGGGATAAAGAAAGAATTGTAAAAGTTGCAAGAGGAAAGAGGACAGTTATACAAAAAGGAAACTCCTTTAAGGGTATGAGAGTGTTTTTCAGCAGAAACTTCCCAGGCCGCAAGGAAATCATATGATGTATTCAAAAGGAAAGGGAAAAATCTGCAGCCAAGAATACGTTTTGCAGCAAAGCTATCATTCAGAATAGAAGGAGAGATAAGGAGTTTCAAACACAAATAAGAGTTAAAAGAATTTAGGATCACTAAACCAGCCCTCCAAGAAATGTTAAGTGTGACTCTATGAGAAGAAAACAGAATCTATAAGTAAGACAAATAGCACAAACCCCTCCCCCCCAAAATAAATACATCTGTAAAATCCAGTCAAAAGTAGCACAAAATAAAAGGATGTTAAAGTTGATACCAAATATCTTAGAAGTGGAGGAAGGAGGAGGAAAGAATGAGCTCAAAATTAAACAACCATCAACTTAACATAGTCTGCTATATGCAGAAGATGTTATATATGAACCTAATGGTGGTAACAAATCAAAAACCAGTAATAAATATACAAACAACAAAGATAAGGAATGTAAGTATATCACTAAAGAAAACCAGGAAATTATGAAAGAGAGAGATAAGAAAGAATCAGAGAAACACTACAAAAACAACAAAAAAATAGTAACAAGATGGCAATAAATACATATCTATATTTACCAATAATTACTTTGAATGTAAGTGGACTAAATGCTCCAATCAAAATAGTGACAGGGTGGATAAAAAAAAAGAAAAGCCATCTGTATGCTGCCTACAAGATATTCATTTCAGACCTACAGACACCTGCAGATTGAAAGTGAGGAGACAGAGAAGTATTTATCATGCAAATGATGTCAAAAGAAAGCAGGAGTAGGAATACTTATATCAATCAAAATAGATGTTAAAACAAATTCTGTAAAAGAGGACAAAGAACACTATAAATTAATAAATGGGACAATCCAATAAAAATATAACAATTATAAATATATATGCACCCAACATAGAAGTACTCAACTACATAAAACATTTAACAACAAACATAAAGGTGCAGCAAACCTCTCTAAGAGGGAAATTTAGAGCAATACAGGCCTACCTCAAGAAGTAAGAAAAATGTCAAATAAGCAACCTAACCTTTCAACTAAAGAAGCTAGGAAAAGAACAACAAACTAAACCTAAAATTCACAGAAGGAAGGAAATAATAAAGATTGAAGAAAAATAAATCTGAAAACTAAAAACACAATGGAACTGATAATGAAACTAGGAGCTGGTTCTTTGAAAAGATCAACAAAACTGATAAACCTCTAGCAAAATTCATTAAAAAATAGAGAAAGTACTCAAAGAAACAAAATCACAAATGAGAAGGGAGAAATAACAGGCAATACCACAGAAATAGAAACAAATGTAAGAGTATATTATAAAAAATTTTGTTGACTATATATATCAACAAATTAGACAACCTAGCAGTGGATAAATTCCTAGAAATATATAACCTACCAAAACTGAAGCAGGAAGAAAAAGAAAATTCAAAAAGACCAATTATCAGCAAGGAGATTGAATCAATAATCAAAAAACTCCCAACAAACAAAAGTCAAGGACCAGTCGGCTTCATGGGTGAATTCTATGAGACATTTAAATAAGAATTAATACCTGTTCTACTCAACTTATTCCAGAAAATAGAAGGAAAACTACCAAACTAATTCTATGAGGTATCACTCTCATATCAAAACCACATAAAGACACTGCTAAAAAGAGAACTATGGGCCTGTATCTTTGATGAATATAGATGCATAAATACTGAAAAGGAATACTAGCAAATAGAATCTAATGATACATTAAAGAAACCATTCACCATAATCAAGTGGGGTTTATGCCTTGTATACAAGTGTGGTTCAATATACTCACCAGTCAATCAATGTGATACATCACATCAATAACAGAAAGGATAAAAAAATATATGATCCTCAATAGATGCAGGAAAAGCATTTGACAAAGCACAACATCCAATAATGATAAAAGTCCCCAGCAAAATATGTTTAGAGGAAACATACTTCAACATAATAAAGGTCATATGTGAAAAACACTTAGTGAACATCATACTCAATGGGGAAAACTACAAGCTAAAAGGCAACCTATGGAATGGGAGAAGATATTTGCAAATGACATATCCAGTAAAGAGTATCCCAAATATAAAAAGAATTTGTAAAACACCCACAAAGTGACCAATCTAATTTAAAATGAGCAGAAATTGTGAAAAGACATCTTTCCAAAGAAGACATCCAGATGGGCAACAAACTAAATATATATATATATATGATATTATTCATCCATAAAAAAGAATGAAGTCTTGCCATTTGTAATAAGATGGATGGATCTAGAGAGTATTATGCTAAGTAAAATAGCTCAGAGAAAGACAAATATCATGTGAGTTCACTCATATATGGAATTTAAGAAACAAAATAAATGAGCAAAGGAAAGAAAAAAAAAGGGTATGAGACAAACTAAGAAACAGACTCTTAACTATAGAGGACAAACTATAGAGGGAGGTGGGGGGGGATGGGTGAAATAGATAACGGAGATTAAGGAGTGCACTTGTGATAATGAGTACTGGGTGATACAAAATTGCTAAATCACTATATATTACACCTGAAATTGATAGAACACAGTATGTTAACTATACTGGAATTTAATAAAATAGAGATAAGTTCTGCACACCAGAAAAAAATAAAATAGATTATACAATAAGAATATATATATATATATATATATATATATGCACTTCCATGTTTATTACAGCATTATTTACAATGGCCACGATATTCGTCATAAAAAAAAATAAGATCTTGCCACTTGTAACAACACGGATGGACCTAAAGAGTATAATGCTAAGTGAAGTAAATCAGACAAAGAAAGCCAAATATCATATGATTTCACTCATATGTGGAATTTAAGAAGGAAAACAAACAAAAAGAGACCAAAAAAAAAAAAAAAAAAAAGAAAGAAAGAAAAGAAACAACCCAGAATCTTAAATACAGAGAACAAACTGGTAGTTGTCAGAGTGGTGATGGGTTAGGGGATGGGTGAAATAGATAAAGAGGGTTTAAGAGTACACTATCTTGATAAGCACTGAGCGATATATACAATTGTTGGATCATTGTAGTGTACACCTGAAACTAATATAATATAACTAGTATGTTAACTAGACTTCAATTAAAAAGAGAAAAAATAGGGATCCCTGGGTGGCGCAGCGGTTTGGCGCCTGCCTTTGGCCCAGGGCGCGGTCCTGGAGACCCGGGATCGAATCCCACGTCGGGCTCCCGGTGCATGGAGCCTGCTTCTCCCTCTGCCTGTGTCTCTGCCTCTCTCTCTTTCTCTGTGACTATCATAAATAAAAAAAAAAAATTAAAAAAAGAGAAAAAATAGAATTAGATAATGGTGGTATTACACAATTGTAAGTATACTAAAAAGTACTGAATTTTACACTTTCAATGAGTGAATTTTATTTTATGTGAATTATATCTCAATAAAGCTATTAAAAAAAACATACCTAATAATTGCTCTAATCTCTCTCTATTTCACACACATACAAACGCATACACGAAAGCATACGAGTACCCAATAGGATCAATGTTTAATAATGAAGCTAAAAAGACCCACTTAGGGGAATAAATTTATAATGTTAGAGTACATATATAAAACATGTTTTTATGGATACAGATAAACTGAGTTTTATTGTTTGTATTTATTTTTGTTCATTCCCAAATATTCTTCCAATAGGTAATACTAACCAATATAAAGCATACATTTACAACCTACGCTGTTTCAATATATGTTTCTTTCTCAGAATGCTATATATATATACATACATATATGTATATGTGTATATATAAATATGAGTATATACACACATATATACATCTCCTCATGTCTATCATCTATCTACTTCTAACTATCCAGTTATAGATCATCTACTCTAGGCACACAGAAAGAGAGATATATGGGCAGTCCGGGTGGCTCCGCGGTTTAGCGCCACCTTCAGCCCAGGGCGTGATCCCGGAGACCTGAGATCAAGTCCCACGTCAGGGTCCCTGCAGGGAGCCTGCTTCTCCCTCTGCCTGTGTCTCTGCCTCTCTTTCTGTGTGTCTCTCATGAATAAATAAATAAAATCTGAAAAATATATATATATATATATATATTTAGAATATGTATCATTGTGAGGATATATTCAGCAACCTCATATTATTTTGAGATGCATCTATTAAGAGATATTGGTTTGCTCTATAATAGCCATATGTTATTTCAAAATTGGTGTTCTGATTAAATGTAATTGGTATGATATCTATAGCCCTGTAGAAATATAGTCTTAGATTTACATTAAGTTGTTAGAATCAATTTAATTTTGCACTTTGCAATACATTTTCAAAATAAGCTAATAAATATGCAACTGATATCTGAGTTCATAGTAAGAAACGACTCTGGCATGCAATTTGTTATATTTCACACACTGGGAAAGTGCTTCTCTCTTCTCTCCCATGTCCAGGAAACCATAAGATATTACTGGTTGAAAATATGAATTCTGGGTGAGTTCATGACTAAAGAAAAATGGGATCCTACTTTAGGACCATTACTTTCTAATGATTTTCCCAATCCCTGCCATCATGATATAGCTAGAAAAAGCAAAGCAGTAGTTTCTCATTTCCCTCCTCTTCTTTTCAAAGGAGAGTAAACTAGAGGAAATTTGTAAAGTGATTTCTAACATTGAATAAGAGCTAGCACTGCTCACTGAATGCCCCCTAATTTAAAGATAAAGTTAGTTGTGTTTCCAGGAAGAAAAAAATATTTAAAAAGCTGACAATGGTATTATTTTGGAAATGAAAAAGCTATCTTGAAGAACCAGAGATTCTTGCCCTTTAGACACACATATTTTTTATAATTATGAAACCAAATTCACAATGCTTCCCTCTGATACAAAAGTAGAGTATGGAAATCAGTATGTAATTTAGTGTCTGATCAAAAAATTTATTTTTAAAAGTGGAAGAATCATTTTGATATGATTATCAGTAGTACCGCTAAATCAGAGCCAAAGCTGCTCAACCTAGCACATTTCTTGAATCCTCATTTAATGCATGTGACACTGTTAGGTTGATCTATATGTTACAATTCCATGTCATATCAAAACTCTGAAGTTATTTCAGTTTGTAATTTTTAATCCCTCTATGTACCATAAAATTAGATATGTTGTATTAGTCAAGATTACAATTCTTTAATGCCAAAATATTTGAAAAAGATTGTATGTCACACTGTTTTATTTCTCTAAGATACATATTGTAAAGGAAACAAAAGAAATGGAAAAAAACAGCATTTGCAAAGAAACTGATGGATTTTATCATGTCCCACATTTGTTATATAGTAATTATGAGACCTTGGTTATTGTCTTTGAGCATCTCCTCTGTAAAATAGAATAATATATATTTTATAAGATTGTTGGGAGGATCACTAATGACTCAGGCCAAATTTTTTTCTTTGTGTTTTTTTTTTAATTTCTTTTTATTGGAGTCCAATTTGCCAACATATAGCATAACACCCAGTGCTCATCCCATCAAGTGCCCCCCTCAGTGCCCATCACCCAGTCACCCCAACCCCCCGCCCACCTCCCTTTCCACCACCCCTTGTTCGTTTCCCAGAGTTAGGTGTCTCTCTTGTTCTGTCACCCTCTTTGATATTTCCCACTCATTTTCTCTCCTTTCTCTTTATTCTCTTTCACTATTTTTTATATTCCCCAAAGAAATGAGACCATATAATGTTTGTCCTTCTCCGATTGGCTTATTTTACTCAGGATAATACCCTCCAGGTCCCTCCATGTCGAAGCAAATAGTGGGTATTTCTCATTTCTAATGGCTGAGGAATATTCCATTGTATACATAGACCACATCTTCTTTAACCATTCATCTTTCGATGGACACTGAGGCTCCTTCCACAGTTTGGCTATTGTGGACATTGCTGCTAGAAACATCGGGGTGCAGGTGTCCCGGCGTTTCATTGCATCTGCATCTTTGGGGTAAATCCCCAACAGTGCAATTGCTGGGTCGTAGGGCAGGTCTATTTTTAACTCTTTGAGGAACCTCCACACAGTTTTCCAGAGTGGCTGCACCAGTTCACATTCCCACCAACAGTGCAGGAAGGTTCCCTTTTCTCCGCATCCTCTCCAACATTTGGGGTTTCCTGCCTTGTTAATTTTCCCCATTCTCACTGGTGTGAGGTGGGATCTCATTGTGGTTTTGATTTGTATTTCCCTGATCTCAGGCCAAATTTTTAAGATATATTGGATGTGCTAGAAAAGTGTAGCTATGAACTAGATGAAATTGGGCTTTTAGTTGAATTTACATTTTATTTTATTTTTTTGTTTCAAGTTTTTATTTAAATTCTAGTTAGTTAACATGTAGTGTAATATTAGTTTCAGGAGTAGAATTTACTGATTCGTCACTTACGTAAAACACCCAAGTGCTCAGCACAATAGACGCCCTCCTTAATAGTCACCACCCATTTAGCCCATCCCCCACCCACCTCCCTCTAGCAATCATCAGTTAGTCAAGAGTCTCTGATGGTTTGCCTCTCTCTCTCTCCGTCCCCTATGTTCACCTGTTTTGTTTCTTTATTTTTTTACATATAATTCTATGAACCTTTTATTTATTTATTTTTTATTTTTATTTATTTATGATAGTCACAGAGAGAGAGAGAGGCAGAGACATAGGCAGAGGGAGAAGCAGGCTCCATGCACCGGGAGCCCGATGTGGGATTCGATCTTGGGTCTCCAAGATCGCGCCCTGGGCCAAAGGCAGTCGCCAAACCGCTGCGCCACCCAGGGATCCCTCTATGAACCTTTTAAAGATATAATTTACATACCATAAAATCTACCCGTTTTATATGTACAAAGCAATAATTTTTGGTAAATACACCAAATAATGCAATCATCGCCACTCTCCAGTTTTAGAAAATTTCCATTACCTCAAGAGGGTCCCTCCTGCCTGCATAGTCATCCACATTCCCACCTATAGCCCAAGGGAAACAATGTATATATCTTTTTAAAATGATATATCTGGATTTTATTTTTGATATTGATTATTCAAATCAGTTTCAATTTACTAATTAAATTCTAGTTAGCATATAGCATAACATTGGTCTTGGATGTATAATTTAGTGATTCATCACTTATGTATAATACCTAGTTTTTATCATAACAAGTGCCCTCCATCACATTTATTTTTTATTTTTTATTTTTAAAGATTTTATTTACTTATTCATGAGAGACACAGAGAGAGAGGCAGAGACAAGGGCAGAGGGAGAAGCAGGCTCCACGCAGGGAGCCCGAAGTGGGACTCGATTCCGGGTCTCCAGGATCATGCCTGGGCTGAAGGTAACGCTAAACCACTGAGCCACCCTGGCTGCCCTCCATCACACATTTAGCCCATCCCCCATCCCCCTCCCTTCATCAACCCTCAGTATGTTCATTGTAGTTAAGCATCTCTTATGATTTGCTTCCCTCTCTCTTTTTTTCCCTTCCCATCTGTTTTGTTTCTGATTTCCACATATGAACAAAATCATATGGTATTTATCATCTTTCTCTGACTGACATTTCTCTTAACATAATAAACTCTAGTTCCATCCACATCATTGCAAATGGCAAGAGTTCACTCTTTTTTAAGGTGGGGTAATATTCCATTACATATATATATATAATATATACCTATATATCTATATATATATATATTACATATATACCACATCCATTCATCAGTTCATGGACATCAGTTTATGGGCTCTTTCCATAATTGGCTATTGTTCATAATGCTGCTATAAACATCAGGATGCCTGTGCCCCTTCAAATCAGTATTTTTGTATCCTTTGGGTAAATACCTAGTAGTGCAATTACTGGATCTTAGGCTATTTCTACTTTTGACTTTTTGAGGAACCTCCATACTGTTTTCCAGAGTGGCTGCATCAGTTTGCCTTTCCACCAACAGGATAAAAGGGTTCCCCTTTCTCTGTATCCTTGTTAACACCTGTTGGCTCCTGTGTTGTTCATTTTAGCCATTCTGACAGTGAGATACCATTATCCTGAGATGGTATGTCACTGGGGTTTTGATTTGTGTTTCCCTGATGATGAGTGGTGTGGAGCATCTTTTCATGTGTCTCTCAGCTATCTGGATGTCTTTTCTAAAAATATCTATTCAAATAGTGAAAGGGATTATAAGGGAAAGGAGAGGAACTGAGTGGGAAAAACTAGAGAGGGAGACAAATCATGAGAGACTCCTAACTCTGGGAAACGAATAAAGGGTAGTGGAAGGGGAGGTGGGCAGGGGCTTGGGGTAACTTGGTGATGGGCACTGAAGAGGGCACTTGATGGAATGAGGACTGGGTGTTATACTATATGTTGGCAAATTGAACTTCAATAAATACAAATAAAAAATAAATAAAATAAAAATATCTATTCATCTTCTGCCCATTTCTTAACTGGGATTATTTGATTTTTGGGTGTGGAGTTTGATAAGTTCTTTATCAATTTTGGATACTAACCCTTTATCAGATCTGTCATTTGCACATAACTTCTCTCTGTAGGTTGCCTTTTAGTCTTGTTGATCGTTTCCTTCATAGTGCAGAAGCTTTTTATCTTGATGAAGTCCCAGTAGTTCACTTCTGCTTTTGTTTCCTTTGCCTCAGGAATTGTGTCTAGAATGAGGTTGCTACAGCTGATGTGAAAGGGGATGCTGCCTGTGTTCTCCTCTAGGATTTTGGTGGTTTTCTGTCTCACATTTAGGTCTTTCATCCATTTTGAATGTATTTTTGTGTATGATGTAAGAAAGTGGTCCAGCTTCATTCTACTGCATGCTGCTGTCCAGTTTTCCCAACGCCATTTGTTGAAGAGACTGTCCTTTCCCACTGAATATTCTTTCCTGCTTGTCAATGATTAGTTGACCATATAGCTGTGGGTCCATTCCTGGGTTTTCTATTCTGTCCCAGTGATCTATGTGTCTATTTTTGTGCCAGTTCCATACTGTCTTGGTGACTACAGCTTTGTCATCTTGCTTGGAGCTTAGAGTTGTGATGCCTTCAGCTTTGTTTTACCTTTTTAAGATTGTTTTAGCTATTCATGATCTTTTGTGGTTTCATACAAATTGTAGCATTCTTTGTTCTATCTTTGTGGAAAGTGCTGTTGGTATTTCATAGGGATTCCATTAAATATGCAGATTGCTTTGGGTAGTGTAGATATTTTAACAATATTTGTTCTTCTAATCCATCAGTATAGAATGTTTTTCCATTTATTTATGTTATCTTCAGTTTGTTTCATAAGTGTCATATAGTCTTCAGAGTACAGATCTTTATCTCTTTGGTTACATTTATTTCTAGTTAACTTATGATTCTGGTGCAATTGTAAATTCCTTGATTTCTCTTTCTGCTGCTTCATTATTGGTGTATAGAAATGCAACAGATTTCTGTACGTTGATTTTGTATCCTGTAACTTTCCTGAATTTGTGTGCCAGTTCTACCAACTCTTTGGTGGAAGTTTTTGGGTTTTCTTCACAGATTTTCATGTCATCTGTGAATAATGAAATTCTGACTTCTTTCTTGCTGATTTGGATGTCTTTTATTTCTTTTTGTTGTCTGATTGCTGAAGCTAACTATTCTAGTACTATGTTAAATAGTATTTGTGAGAGTGGACATTCCTCTGAGAGGAAAAGCTCTCATTTATTCCCTATTGAGGATGATATATAGCTATGGGTCTTTCCTATATGGCCTTTATGATATTGAGGTATGTTTCCTCTATCCCCACTTTGTTGCAGGTTTTACCAAGAATTGATGCTGTACTTCATCAAATGCTTATTCTCCATCTATTGAGAAGATCATATGTTTCTTATCCTTTCTTTTATTAATGTTATGTATCAGGTTGATTGACTTGCAAATATTGAACCATGCTATGGCCCACACAATTAATTTATTGTGGTGAATTATTCTTTTAATGTGTTGGATTCAATTTGCTAGTATCTTGTTGTGAATTTTTGTATCCATGTTCAACAAGGATATTGGCCTATAATTCTTCTTTTTAGTGAGGTCTTTATCTGGTTTTGGAATCATGGTAATGCTGGCCTTGTAGAATTAGTTTGGAAGTTTTCCTTCCATTTCTATTTTCTTGAACAGTTTGAGATGAAAAGGTATTAACTCTTCTTTAATGTTTGGTATAATTCCCCTTAGTAGCTATCTGGCCCTGGGCTTTTGTTTGTTGTGAGATTTTTTTAACTTTTTATTGCTTTTTGATTAAAAAAATATGTATTTATATCTTTGTTCAATAGAGAGACAGAGACAGAGAGAAGGGAGAGAGGCAGGAGGAGAGGGAGAAAAATCCTCAAGCAGATGCCCAGCTGAGCATGGAACCTCCACAGGGCTCAATCCCAGGACCCTGAGGTCATGACCTGAGCTGAAATCAACAGTTGGAAGTTCAACTAACTGAGCCACCCAGGCACCTCTGTTGGAATATTTTTTATTACTCATTCAATTTCTTTACTGCTTATTAGCCTGTCACATTTTTTATTTCTTCCAGTTTCAGTTTTGCTAGTTTATATGTTTCTAGGAATTTATCCATTTCTTCCGGATTGCTAAATTTGTTGGCATAGAATTTTTCAGAATGTTCTCTTAAAATCTTTGAATTTCTGTGTTTTGGTTGTGATTTTTCCTCTCTCAGTTGTGATTATACTTATTTGAGTCTTTTCTGTTTTCTTTTTGATAAGTCTGGCTAAGGGTTTATCTGTTTTATTAATTCTTTTGAAGAACCAGTTCCCGGTTTTGTTGATTGGTTCTATAGCTTTCTTAAGTTTCTATGTCATTTATTTCTTCTCTAATCATTATTGTTTCCCTTCTTCTGCTGGCTTTAGGCTTCATTTGCTGTTCTTATTTAGATTCTTTAGATGTAAACCTAGGTTGTATATTTCAGATTTTTCTTACTTCTTGAGGTAGGCCTGTATTTGTATATACTTCCCTCCTATGAATGCTTTTGCTGCATCCCAAAAACTTTTGACTAACATGTTTTTATTTTCATTTGTTTCCATGTATTTTAAAATTTCTTCTCTAATTTCCTGGTTAACTCATTCATTCTTTAGTAGGATGTTCTTTGACGTTCACGTATTTGTGGCCTTTCTGATTTTTTTTCTTGTGGTTCACTTCTAGTTTGATAGTGTTGTGGTTGGAAATATTCATGGTATGATCCCAATCTTTTTGTTCTTGTTGATGGGTGAAATTTGACCCGGTATGTGATCTGTTCTGGAGAATGTTTCATGTGCACGCAAAAAGAATGTATATTCTGCTACTTTAAGGTGAAATGTTCTAAACATTTCTGTTAAGTCTATCTGGTCCAGTGTGTCATTCAAAGTCCTTGTTTCATTTTCTGCTTAGATTATCTGTCCATTGCAGCAAGTAGGATGTTAAAGTTCCCTACTAGTATTGTAGTATTATCAATGAGTTCCTTTATGTTTGTTATTAATGGCTTTATATATTTGAGTGCTCCCACATTGTGGGCATAAATATTTATAATTGTTAGATCTTCTTCTTGAATAGACCCCTTTATTATGATACAGTGCCCTTCTTCATCTCTTGTTCACTCTTTGGTTTAAAAATCTAATTTGTCAGATAAAATTGTAGCTATTCCAGCTTCCTTTTGATGTCCATTAGCATCATAAATTGTTTTCCATTCTCTCACTTTCAATCTGGAGGTGTCTTTAGGTCTTAAATGAGTTTCCTATAGGAAACATATAGGGTTTTTTTGTTTGTTTGTTTGTTTTGCAATTATGTGAGTAGCTTTATTTTTTTTTAATAATAAATTTATTTTTTATTGGTGTTCAATTTGCTAACATACAGAATAACACCTAGTGCTCATCCCAAGTGCCCACCTCAGTGCCTGCCACCCAGTCACCCCCACCCCCTGCCCTCCTCCTCTTCCACCACCCTAGTTCGTTTCCCAGAGTTAGGAGTCTTCCATGTTCTGTCTCCCTTTCTGATATTTCCCACTTATTTTTTCTCCTTTCCCCTTTATTCCCTTTCACTATTATTTATATTCCCCAAATAAATAGGTTTTTTTTAAAAAAATAGGTTTTTTAAAAATCCATTCTGATACCCTGTGTCCTTTAATTAGAGCATTTAATCCATTTACATACTGAATTATAATTGATAAATATGAATTTAGTGCTATTGTATTATCTGCTAAGTCATTGTTTCTGGTGACTTTCTGTGTTCTTCTCTAGCCTTTGTAACTTTTGGTTTTTTTTCCCACTCAAAGAGTCCCCTTTAATAGCCCTTGTACTGCTGGCTTAGTCACACAAACTTTTTTAGTTTTTGTTTGTCTGGGAAACTCTTTATCTCTCCTCCTATTCTGAATGACAGTCCTGCTGGATAGAGTATTCTTGACTGCAAATTTTTCCTGTTCAGTGCATTGAATATATCATGCCACTCTCTTATGGCCTGCCGAGTTCTGTGGTGGGGTCTGCTGTTAACTTTGTCTTCCCTTATAAGTTAGGGATTTATTTTTCCTTACTGATTTTAGGATTTTTTCCTTATCTTTGTATTTTGCAAATTTTGCTATGGTATGTCATAGTGTCAGTCTGCTTTTGTTGATTTTGATGGGAGTTCTCTGTGCTTCCTGGGTTTAGATGTCTATTTCCTTCCCCAGATTAGGGAGGTTTTTGGCTATTATTTGCTGAAATAAACCTTCTGCCTCCTTTTCCCTCTCTTCTTCTTCTGGGACTTCTATGATATGAATGCTATGCTTTATAAAATCACTGAGTTCCCTAAGTCTACCTACATTTGTAATCTAATGTTTCTTTCCCTCTTCCTTTAAGCTTCATTATTTTCCATAATCTTATCTTCTATATCACTTATTTGTTCTTCTTCCATCCTCTTGGTCATACAATCAGTAAGTTTTACATCTCAATTATTGCATTCTTTATTTTGTCCTGACTAGTTTTTAGGTCTTTTATGTTTGTAAGGGACTCCGTGGTGTTTTCTATGCTTTTCTCAAGCACCTGCTATCCTTATGATTGTTGTCTTAGAATATGGATCAGGCACATTACTTATATCTGTTTTGATTGGATTGCTGTTTGTGACTTTTTCTTGTTCTTTCTTTGGGATAAATTCCTCTGTCTTTCCATTTTGTCTAGATATCTGGTTTCTTCTCTGCATTAGGAAAGCCTGTTATGTTTCCTGTTATCTTCCTCCTGGATTGTTCCTCTGTCATTATATATTTTCTTTCTTTATCTCTTGCTATAGTCTTTATTTCAAAGTCTATTTTGGGGACACCTGGGTGGCTCAGAGGTTTAGTGCCACCTTCAGCCCAGGGCATGATCCTGGAGACCCGGGATCGAGTCCCACGTTGGGCTCCTTGCATGGAGCCTGCTTCTCCCTCTGCCTGTATCTCTGCCTCTCTCTCTCTCTCTGTGTCTGTCATGAATAAATAAATAAATAATATTTTTTAAAAAAGTCTATTTTGTCTGACATAAGTATTGTTACCTAAGTTTCTTTTGATATTCACTTGCATAGTAAATGTTTTTTCATCCCTTCTTTTTCAATCTGCAAGTTTTTAGGTCTGAAGTTAGTCTTGTAAGCAGCATATAGATAAGTCTTGCTTTTTCATCCATTCAGTCACCCTATGTATTTTGATTAAGCATATAGTACATTTACATTTAAGGTAATTATTGATAAATATATAGTTATTGTCTTTTGTTACTTGTTTTATGGTTGTGTTTGTAGCTCTTTGTTCTCTTGCCCTCTTCCCTTGTGGCTTGAGCATTTTCTTTAGTGTTATGCTGATCTTTCCCTTTAATTTATGTGTATCTGTTATAAGTTATTTTTTTTGTGGCTACCATTTGGTTCAAATAACATCTAATGCACACAGAGCAGTCTATATTAATTGATGGTCACCTAAGTTTGAACCCATTCTAAAAACACTAAATTATTACCCCCTTCTGTTATGTATACTTTACATCCTTTTATTTTGTAAACCCCTTGGCTTATTTTTATACATATAACTGAATTTATTTCTTTTGTGCTTTAGCCTCCATACCGGTTTTATAAGTGATTAATCTACTACTTAGTATATGTTTGCATTTACCTGTGGAACTTTTTCTTTTTATAATTTTCTTATTCCTATTTATGGTCTTTCTTTCCACTCAGAGAATTCCCTTTGTTGTTTCTTATAAGGCTATTTCAGTGGTGATTAATTCCTTTAACTTTTTTGTCTGGTTAACTCTTTTTTTTTTTTTTTTGAGAGAGAGAGAGAGGGAGGGGCTAAAAAAGAGGGAGAGAGAGAATCTTAAGCAAGCTCCACACCCAGCATGGAGCCTGACATGGGGCTTGATCTCACAACCCTGAGATCATGACCTGAGCCAGAATCAAGAGTCAGACACTTAACTGACTGAGTCACCAGACACCACTGGTTAACTCTTTTATTTATTTAATTATTTAAATATTTTATTTATTTGACAGCGAGAGAGAGAACGAGAGCAGAAGAAAGGGTAGTGGGAGGCAGAGGAAGAAGGAGAAGTAGGATCCCCACTGAGCAAGGAGCCCAACATGGGGCTCAATCCCAAAACTCTGGGACAATGACCTGAGCTGAATGCAGATGCTTAACCAACTGAGCCACTCAGGTGCTCCGTCCCCTCAGGTTAACTCTATCTTTCCCTGTATTCTGAGTGATAATTGTTCCAGGTAGAGTATTCTTGGTTGCCAAAGGTTTTTCCTTTTGGTACTTTGAATATTTCATGCCACTCTCTTCCAGTCTGCAATGCTTCCACTGAAAAATCCACTGGTAACATGTGGTTTCCTTTGTGTAGAACTATTCTCTTTTCTCTTGCTGCTTTTAAAATTCTCTCTTTACCACTACTTTTTATTATTATGTTTCTTGTGTTGATTTTGCTGGAGGCTCTCTCGGCTTCCTGGATCTAGTTACCTGTATCCTACCTCCAATTAGATCAGTTTTTAGCTATTTTTTTAATAGCTAAAACTCACTCTTTGTTCTCCTTCTGGGATCCCTATAATGCAAATGTTATTGAGCTTGATGATATTGCTGAATTCCTTTAACCTATTTGATTTTTTAAATTATTCTTTTTTCTTTTTCCTACTCCATTCGGTCACTTTCCATTACTCTGTCTTCCAAGTCATTTTCTGTCTCCTCTAATCTGCTGTTGATACCCTCTATTGAATTTTTTAAGTTCAGTTGTGGTTTCTTCATCTTTGACTGGTTTTATATTTTCTATCTCTGTG
Organism: Canis lupus baileyi; assembly: GCF_048164855.1. Lineage (NCBI taxonomy): Eukaryota > Metazoa > Chordata > Mammalia > Carnivora > Canidae > Canis > Canis lupus. The sequence goes on from NC_132860.1 coordinate 51,402,254, forward strand.
TTGATTTTACTGAGATTATCCACTCTGCACAAATCCAGTGAGTATCTTTATGACCCTTTCTTTGAATTCTTTATGAGGCATATTGTTTATCTCCACTTAACTTAGTTCTCTTTTAAAAGAAGATTTATTTATTTATTTAAGAGAAAAAGGGTGTGTTCACGAGAAAGAGAGAGAAAGAGAGAGAGAGAGAGAGAGAGAGAGTGAGTGCACAGAGGGAGAGGGAGAAGCAGACTCCTCACTGAGCAGAAAACCCAATGCAGGGCTTGATTTCAGAACTCTGAGATCATGGCCCAAGCTGAAAGCAGACACCCAACTGACTGAGCCACCCAGATGCCCCTTACTTAGTTCTTTTGCTATTGTTTTGTCCTGTTCTTTGATTAGGGACATATTCCTGTCTTTTAATTTTGTAGGGTACTGTCCTTGTCTTGTCTCCTGAGAGGATTTTGTTTGTTTGCACAGCCAGAAGTCAGACCAATGCCTGCTGGGCTGCAGATACACCAACTCTTCACTGCTGGCCATAAGATTCAGCTCCTGAGAGTGTCGGTACAGAGGTGTGTGTTGCTATCTTCTCTTCTTTCCAGAGCAGAAGTCACTTTGGAGCATCATCTGTCCCTACCAGGGATGCTTGCAGGGTGTGTCAGATAAGGAAGGACATGCTTGGGGGGATACCTGCTGAGTGAGGTGGGTGAATGGGATGGATCCACAGGACAATGTGCATGTGGGGCATGAAATGCTAGCTAGTTAGAAATGAACTGTTCACAATGATTCCCTCAAGTGTTCAGCTAGCTAGGCTGGAAGTGAGGAGTAGAAATGATTCTTGCCAGTTTTTTTTTCTTGGACAAGTGTAAAGATCCCTCCACCTCCAGCACATGTTCTGAGATTAATTAATAAATTTCCTTTATGTATACCTCTGACACTTTTCAAACTGCTGCTTCTATGCTTATCTTGATGAAGTTAGTTATTACATTGGTTCTTTAAGGGCAGGGAATCATTTACCTCTTGCCCTCTGCTTCTCCCAGAGTTAAGCCTACTGATTTTTAAAGCACTTGGGATTAGGTCTCACTGATTGTAAACACTCTGGAAGTTAACTCCCACCACTTTTTAAAGTCAAATGTTAGGGGCACCTGGGTGGCTAAGCGGTTGAGTGTCTTCCTTTGGATCAGGTCATGATCCCAGAGTTCTGGGATGGAGTCCTGCATTGGACTCCCCACAGGGAGCCTGCTTCTCCCTCTGCCTGTGTCTCTGCCTCTCTCAGTGTCTCTCATGAATAAATAAACAAAAATTTAAAAAAATAAAGTCAATGTTAGGGGAACTCATCCTCTCAGTGCAGGTCCTCTCTGCCTGAGATGACTAGTGTGAGTCTGATCCTTTTTCCTTCTCCATGCTTATGGTATCCTGCCTGCTTTCGGTTAGTTTCGCTGGTTATTTAGTTCTCAACCATGTCTCTGCCCCTCTTATACTTTTCAGCGTGGCCTTCTTCCTACAATTAACTGTGGGATGCCTATTTTGCCAGTATTTGGGTTGTTTTCAGAGTTAGTTACACTGATGTAGCTATTATCTCAGTATATTTGTGGGATGAGGTGAACTCAAGATCCTCCTACCTTGTCATCTTTCCAGATGTCTTTAATTAGATATGGTTTTAAATTTATCCTTAACTCCATATTTTGATTGGATCCTTAGTGTGATGAAATGAATCATTAGGAGCCAGAGCTGTGTTCAAGTTTTTGTCCTGACACAAACTGTACAGTCTTAGTAGACAGCTAATCTCCACAAGATGGGAATTTTAAAAAATTGGGATAAAATCAATACTTAGTTGAATGATTATTGTGTGGACTAGAAATAATATATGTAAATTGCTTTGCACAATTCCTAATGTTTTTGTAAATTCATATCAAACCAGAACAAGTAATTGAAAAAAAAAAACAAGAACAAGTAATTGAAAAAAAACATTTTCTACATACAACAGCAAACAAATCTTTCCACAAAACTCATATTCAATTATATTTGAGAGTATTAGATCTATAATAAACGTATAATAAAAAATTTAGAGTGGCTGCACATTTCACATACCCACCAGTGTAAGAGGGTTCCCTTTTCTCCGCATCCTCTCCAACATTTGTGGTTTCCTGCCTTGTTAATTTTCCCCATTCTCACTGGTGTGAGGTGGGATCTCATTGTGGTTTTGATTTGTATTTCCCTGATGGCAAGTGATGCAGAGCATTTTCTCATGTGCATGTTGGCCATGTCTATGTCTTCCTCTGTGAGATTTCTGTTCATGTCTTTTGCCCATTTCATGATGGGATTGTTTGTTTCTTTGGTGTTGAGTTTAATAAGTTCTTTCTAGATCTTGGAAACTAGCCCTTTATCTTATTTGTCATTTGCAAATGTCTTCTCCCATTCTGTAGGTTGTCTTTTAGTTTTGTTGACTGTACCCTTTGCTGTGCAAAAGCTTCTTATCTTGATGAAGTCCCAATAGTTCATTTTTGCTTTTGGTTCTTTTGTCTTTGTGGCTGTATCTTGCAAGAAGTTACTGCGGCCGAGTTCAAAAAGGGTGTTGCCTGTGTTCTCCTCTAGGATTTTGATGGAATCTTGTCTCACATTTAGATCTTTCATCCATTTTGAGTTTATCTTTGTGTATGGTGAAAGAGAGTGGTCTAGTTTCATTCTTCTGCATGTGGATGTCCAATTTTCCCAGCACCATTTATTGAAGAGTCTTTCTTCCAATGGATAGTCTTTCCTCCTTTATCAAATATTAGTTGACCATAAAGTTCAGGGTCCACTTCTGGGTTCTCTATTCTGTTGCATTGATCTATGTGTCTGTTTTTGTGCCAGTACCACACTGTCTTGATGACCACAGCTTTGTAGTACACCCTGAAATCTGGCATTGTGATGCCCCCAGAAATGGTTTTCTTTTTTAAAATTCCCCGGGGCTATTCGGGGTCTTTTCTGATTCCACACAAATCTTAAAATAATTTGTTCTAACTCTCTGAAGAAAGTCCATGGTATTTTGATAGGGATTGCATTAAACATGTAAATTGCCCTGGGTAACACTGACATTTTCACAGTATTAATTCTGCCAATCCATGAGCATGGAATAGTTTTCCATCTCTTTGTGTCTTCCTCAATTTCTTTCAGAAGTGTTCTGTAGTTTTTAGGGTATAGATCCTTTACCGCTTTGGTGAGGTTTATTCCTAGGTATCTTATGCTTTTGGGTGCAATTGTAAATGGGATTGACTCCCTAATTTCTCGTTCTTCAGTCGCATTGTTAATGTGTAGAAATGCCACTGACTTGTGGGCATTGATTTTGTATCCTGCCATGCTGCCAAATTGCTGTATGAGTTCTAGCAATCTTGGGGTGGAGGCTTTTTGGTTTTTTATGTAGAGTATCATGTCATTGGCGAAGAGGGAGAGTTTGACTTCTTCTTTGCCAATTTGAGATTCCTCAAAGAGTTAAAAATAGACCTGCCCTATGACCCAGCAATTGCACTGCTGAGGATTTACCCCAAAGATACAAATGCAGTGAAACTCCGGGACACCTGCACCCCGATGTTTCTAGCAGCAATGTTCACAATAGCCAAACTGTGGACGGAGCCTCAGTGTCCATCGAAAGATGAATGGATAAAGAAGATGTAGTTTATGTATACAATGGAATATTACTCAGCCATTAGAAACGACAAATACCCACCATTTGCTTCAACGTGGATGGAACTGGAGGGTATTATGCTGAGTGAAATGAGTCAATCGGAGAAGGACAAACATTATATGTGCTCATTCATTTGGGGAATATAAATAATAGTGAAAGGGAATAGAAGGGAAAGGAGAAGAAATGGGTAGGAAATATCAGAAAGGGAGACAGAGCATAAAGACTCCTAATTCTGGGAAATGAACTAGGGGTGGTGGAAGGGGAGGAGGGCGGGGGGGTGGGGGTGAATGGGTGACGGGCACCGAGGTGGGCACTTGACGGGATGAGCACTGGGTGTTATTCTGTATGTTGGCAAATTGGACACCAATAAAAAATAAATGTGTTATTATTAAAAAAATTTAAAGCTTACTTCAAACTATGCTTTTTAGAAATCTATTCAACCCCTAATCTTTTACATGTTGGTTTATGATCTCTTACATTTAGGGTAAAATCTATTACTTATGTAATTATAGTATAATTTTAAAAAGAGGTAGCAAATCTTATAAGTTAATAGCTATGCCAAAATCTTAGCATATTTATCATATATTGGAATATTGTTATTGTAGCTTACAGAAAGGCTTTATATTTCCCATAAGTAACAACTGATTTCTGATAGAATCTATAATTGTTTATATGTTTAATGAATTTAAGTGTGATAACTATAAAACCTTGCTTATTAAAAAAAAACACTTTGTCTTTCTTCTGTCAAATATTTCCTTTTATATATCTTTAGCTTTAATTTCTCACTACACTCTGCCTATCTGCACTCCCCCCCCTCCCAACCATTCCAGCTACACTAAGGCCCAATTCGATGTTCTTATTCATCTTTCTAATTCTTCTTTAAGATGCTGGGCATAATTCCTTCTTAAAGAAAACCCAAAGGCCCTGCTCTTCAAGAAGTTCTGACTAAATCTATCCCTTTTTAAATCTGTCAGTATGAAATTTGATCTACACTGTGCATTCTGTATAATTTTATATTCCGGCAATTATTTATTTCTGAGAACCACCATATCTTACTGCTTCCTCTCCCTACTTCAATCTATCAACTCATCTCTTCTGCATGAAACTTGATTTCTGTCTCTATCTAAGGATAATTTCATGTGCTTCTTGATTTTGAGTTAATTTTAAAACATATCTGCAAATGCTTTGACATTCTTCCTACAAAAGAGTCTGATTTCCCTCTCCTTGAACTTGGGAAGTCTTTGTGACTCACTTCTTATGTGTTGGATGAGAAGCAGAATGACTTCTAAAGCTGGGTTAGAAAAGGTAATTCAGCTTCTGCCATTTCCCTTTCTTGAGACACAGGTCTTGGGAGTTCTGAATTGACATATGAAAAGTCTGGCTACCCTAAAGTTTCTGGCTAGACAGACTATAGAGAGAGGCCATAGAGATGGAGATGTCCGAGGTACTCCAGCTGTCACAGCCTCCATCAGTTTGAGTCTTTTGTGTAAACAACCAGGCATGTAAGTAAACAAAAAACTTCAGATGATTCCAGCGTATAGCTTTGGAGCTCTCCTAAATGACTCAGTGGGGTTGAAGTTAGGTATTTCTACTGAGTTCTGCCAAAATTACCGATTTGTGAGCAAATTAATAGACCTCATTAATTCCAACTGCTTCTTACTTCTCAGCTCAGAAACTGCACTGGCTTAACTTCCCAATACCATATTGTGAATATGCCTTCATAGAGAATGCCTGGGCAAATGTGATGCTCCCATGTGCCTCTTTTTTCTCACAAATCACAACCCTGCACTATTTTGGAGTTGTGTACAGCAGGAGGGTGAGTTCACTATCTATTACATCACTATGGCAAGAAGTGGGTCTTTTATTAAAACAAATTCATAAAATATTCATTTACTTTATTGAAGATAAAATTCAAAGGCGGGGGCACCTGGGTGGCTCATTTGTTGAGCATCTGCCTTTGGTTCAGGTCATGATCCTGGGATCCTGGGATCCATTCCCACATCGGGCTTCCCCCAGGGAACCTACTTTTCCCTCTGCCTATATATCTGTCTCTCTCTGTGTCTCTCATGGATAAGTAAATAAAATCTTTAAAAAATCAAAGACAGAAAACCCCTGCTGGGGGAAAAACAGTTACACCATAGGGTTTTAATTATTACAGGAGACTGTAAGAAATAGTTTTTGGTAATTTTAATCACATTAAAAACATTTTTCATCTTGTTTCACTCCTCAAAAGTTGCAATAGGTAATGTGGAAGTTGAATTTTCCCTTTAAGAGGTGAAAAACTATATTTTAAGAGTTTACTAACATATGAGGGTCACATTGACATTTTTTTGTGAGCTGCTTAACATTTTATTATCTTTTCATGTAAAATTTTAATACAGTTTTTTAATCTCTGTAGCTAAAGAATGATGAAATGAGAAAATCATAGATACGATATCACTTTTCTACAAGATATTTAAAAACAGGGATCCCTGGGTGGCGCAGCGGTTTGGCGCCTGCCTTTGGCCCGGGGCGCGATCCTGGAGACCCAGGATCGAATCCCATGTCAGGCTCCCGGTGCATGGAGCCTGCTTCTCCCTCTGCCTGTGTCTCTGCCTCTCTCTCTCTCTCTCTCTCTGTATGACTATCATAAATAAAATAAAATTTTAAAAAAAAAAGATATTTAAAAACATTTTGTTTTGAAACTTTTCCATTTTATATACAACTCAAAGTTATTCCTTAGCTTTCTTTGGAATGGCTCTCTGAAAGTAATTGCTACTAAACTAATTTTGCTTTCTGGAAGTGTTTTGCTGGTACAATTGTAACCTATTAGTTATATGCTAAACAACCAAGGTAGCACACAGCTATTCTAAATTCAGTACAGTAATTATACTAGTTAGAATTTGTAGCTCAGAAAAGATGGGCTGTCAATTGAAAATTTAGTAATTACTAAAATCTGAGTCAAAACTAACTTTTTTATCCAAGATATACATCAAATTTCCAGATTGATAAGACCAGGCAAAGAGTTTAAAATGGTTTTTGGTTTATCAGCACGAAACACAACCTGAGGAAAGTATCTTTTACTAATTATTACTAGCATACCAATGCATTATGAAAAATAGTACTAAATGCTCTAAAAAATTAAAGAAAAAGCAAAATGAAATATGAAATAAAACAATCGAGAGAGATAGCCAATCACATAAAAAAGAAAATCAATGCTTTTTCTTTTTAAAAAGACTTTATTTATTTATTCATGAGAGACAGAGAGAGAGAGAGAGAGAGAGAGGCAGAGACACAGGCAGAGAGAGAAGCAGGCTCCATGCAGGGAACCCGATATGAGACCGGATCCCGGGTCTCCAGGATCATGCTCTGGGCTGAAGGTGGCGCTAAACCACTGAGCCACCTGGGCTGCCTATTTTTTCATAAAAATGTAATAGAAAATGCAAAGAATGGAATATGGGGGGCCTATGTAATGAGTGTCCTATTTCGGCTTAAATATTAGAGAAGAGCTACCCCTATGATATGTCGTTTGATGACGCAATTGTTTCTAGGGTGCTAGTTAGTAGGTACATCTTACCTCTGTGCCTGAAATCCTCTCCACTGAAAGGGCCTGAAATTCTAATCATTAAACATCTGTTTCTAGGAGAAAGGTACATTCTGAAAACCCTTCTGCTACAAATCAACTAGATCCTCAATAAAACATAATTTTCTAATGCATTGCTTGATTCAAGGGAGTTAATGAAAATCTCAAAGAATCAGTTCCTAAATAAATAAATATTTAAATAAATATATTATCTTAGGCTGAAGTAGGAGCAGTGAGCAATAATTGGAGAACAAACTGGAAAAAAATAAGTTGCCTCAAAAGAAAATGCTATTATTAGAGAAGTAATAGGAGGTTAAATTGTCTGTCAATTGTAAGATAGAAAATCTTATATTCACTCATTACAATCTAACATGAACTCAAGTGATTCCATATTGACAGCAAACCTTGGTTCTTAGTAGAAACTGATGTAAATCCTCTCTGAGAGATAACAACTTCTATTTAGACAGTGGGAATTTGGTAGATAACATGCAAGTAAATTTAGCTCACAATCAAGACCAACAAAAACACTAAAAAAGGAAGACTTAATGACTGAAATTTAGCAAAAACCATAAAGATTTCCCCCAAAGATGTGGGATACTGAAATTATCAAGCAGAATACACCGTAAGTATAATGAAGTATTTAAATATGCATTTAAAGTTTTTTTTTTAATTTTTTCATTTATTTATGATAGAGAGAGAGAGAGAGAGGCAGAGACATAGGCAGAGGGAGAAGCAGGCTCCATGCACCGGGAGCCCGACATGGGATTCGATCCCAGGTCTCCAGGATTGCACCCTGGGCCAAAGGCAGGCACTAAACCGCTGCGCCACCCAGGGATCCCCTTTAAATATGCATTTAAAAGAGTAAAAAACACAAAAGCAAAGAGAGATTTGAAAAATGACCAGGAAGATTTGAATAAGAAATCAAATATAAATTTTAGGTATATTGTATGCATGAAGCTGTATTGCATGTTAACTAACTGGAATTTAAATAAAAACCTTTAAAAATAAAATAAATGAGAAAAAAATAATACAGTTGTTAAAATTTTTAAAATTCAGGGTATAGATGAAACAGCAGATCAGACACAATTGAAGGGATAATTAGTGAGTGAACTGAAATAAATTATCCAGAATATAATACAGAGAAACACACAGAGATGCTAATATAAAAGAAAATTTTAGAAATATGGAGGACAGAATAAGGTGCAACAAGTTGAAGGAATGCCAAAAAATGAGAAAAGAGAAAATGGAAGAAAGACAATATACTTGACTCCTGAGAAAACATGGGGGCTAAGAGTGCCAACCCCTGTGGAGTCAAAATCCTACATGTAACTTTTGATTTCCCCAAAAATTTACCTGCTAGATAGCCTACTGTTGACTAGAAGCCTTACTGATAACATACTCAATTAGCACATATTTTATATGTTATATGCATTGTATATTGTAGTGTTGTAACAATAGCTTACTGCTAGAGAAATCATTGTTAAAATTACAGGAGAAATACATTTACCGTATTCTACTATATTTATTTAAAAATCCAGATACAAATAGATCTGTGCAGCTCAAACTCATGTTGTTACAAGTGTATATGCAGAGATGATGGCTGAAAATGATTTCATGAAATATGTGCACTCACATAAAAAGGAAACATTGGTGCCAAGAAATGTTTGACCAGTTATGCTGACATCCCAGCTAAGGGATGAAAGCAATAATTCTCCATTGAACTCTACATAATTATATATACAATACAGATGAAATCCCTTTGCTATTCACTTGGTTAAGACCAAAGAGCTTCCTAAGTAGTCAAATGACCTTCTCTAGTACCATGACAAGAGATTGAGTTTGAGGAGGCCACCTCTTCTCACAAGTGGGATATGCCATGGGACTCCAGTTTGGATCCATCTTATAGCAAGGCTGCCTCGGTGGCCATATAGAATTTGTAGAGTGCTGCTTTCATAACCAAGGAAACTGGCTGTGAGGGGAGGGGGTCATGGGTCTAGGGCCTGTGAGAGCCTCTATTTTAAGGAGAGACCAGCATGTGGCCAGCAGTTGCCATTTTAATGATATATGAGATGTAGCTGAGGAAGATAATCTCTTGCACCAGAATCCCATGGGCAACTTAAGGCCATTATGAAGGGCCAGAGTGTCTAGGAGGCATGAAAGGAAGTTTCTAAAGCTTTTACAAAGAAGAAGTCTTATGTATTGCAATTTGAACAAATTCTGGAGTCTTTTGTGGAAGGGGTCTCATTCCAGATGAGTAAATTTGCAGCTTAAATAAATGTTCATAAATAAAGAATGTGTTGCCTTCAAAACCCAAAAAGACCTAAAACATGTTGATCTTGTGTACTATTATGGTTACTAAGAAGGTAAATAGCTGTTAATTGACAGTGCCTGGGATGGAGCTTCTCTCAGTTTACTAATTACTTTTTGGAAACTTAAGTGAAATGGCAAGACCTTGCACTATGTGTGGGACAATGGTCCGTCCCCTTTTTCTGAGCTATTTTGTAAGCATTTGTATATCTTAATGAGTGTGTCAAATATATATCTTTGGAGGGGGATGGAATTAGTGTGATTTCATATCTGTGTTTCAAGAGAAAGTTACATGCCATTAAGATCTTACCTACAAAGAATGTGTATAATGGTAAGGTTATTGGAAATTTGAGTAAAAGTGTATATACGTTTCTAGGCTACCATAACAGAATATCACAGACTGGCTGACTTAAACAATAGGAATGTATTTTCTCACATTTCTGAAGGCTAAAATTCCAAAGTTAAGGTGTCAGCAGTTTTGGTTTCTTCAAGGGTTCTCTCCTTGGCTTGCAGATAGCTGCCTCTTTGCTGTGTCCTCACATTGTCAATCCTCTGTATATTGTCTGTGCCCTAATCTCTTCTTGTAAGAACACTCTGGTTGTATTGGGTTAGGGACACCTACATGACTCTTTTTTCCCCCCTTAATTACCTCTTTATAGGCCTTATCTCCAAATTATAGTCGAATGCTAAGTAGCGAGGTATAAGGCCTCAATAGATGAATTTTGGAGGGACATAGTTCAGTCCATAAAAGGCATATTGCATTCCTTTGAAGGTGAAAGCAAACAGTAGCTGTTTAAACAGACACTAATAGAACTGGAGGGTATTATGCTGAGTGAAGTAAGTCAATCGGAGAAGGACAAACATTATATGGTTTCATTCATTCGGGGAATATAAAAAATAGTGAAAGCGATTAAAGAGGAAAGGAGAGAAAATGAGTGGGAACTATCAGAGAGGGTGACAAACCCTTGAACAAGGGGTAATGGAATGGGAGGGGGGAGGGGGAGGGGGTTACTGGGTGACGGGCACTGAGGGGGGCACTTGACGGGATGAGCACTGGGTGTTATACTATATGTTGACAAATCAAACTCCAATAAAAAAATATACCAAAAAACAAGAAACAGACACTGAACAGAACATATTAGCCAAATCTATGAGAGCAAAATATGTGCCAATGGCTGATTAGATGGAATCAATAACTTCAATTATATTGGTTATAAGGGCATTAATGGGTGGGACCACATCACTGAAGTTGTGCTAAAACATTGTGAAGCACCATTCATTGTTTCCAAGTTCAAGAAAAGGCCAAATAAGGCTGTTAAATGGAGAATCAGTGGAGATAATTACGTCTTCTCCAAAGAAGTCTTATATAATAGGTTTTAACTCTTGAAGGTTCTGTTTAATTTAATTAGGCATTACTAACTATTTTAACTAGGGAGGGATGGTTCATGGGGTCCCATTTTTGTCAACCTCATTTGTAAGGGTCAAAGATTGAATTTAATTTCAATTTATTATTCATTATTCATTTTTAATTTATTAATCTACTATAGGATATTTTAAGGCAATGTGTACTATATGCCTGGGAAATTTAGACTAGGCAATAGTTTTAATGATTAAAATGGGCATTTTTTTGGTCTTCTCAGTAACTCTCTTAAGATTATAAGGGATACCTTGTTTAAATTTAGTGGAAACACCAGATATAAATGTAATTTGGGTCACAGCATTAATTAAAACCATGAAGGTTTGCCAATTGGTAAATGTTAACAGAAATTGAAGTTAATTTAGAACCCATGTTGTATTATCTTTTCATTGTATAAATTCTTTTAGTCAATTCTTTTAGCCTTTGGGTCAAATTGTGCATGTGTTTCAGTTTTTCTGTTGTCATCTACCTCCTTTCCCAGTACCCAGGTTTCCTTACTTCTTTTTCTTTCTTTTTTCCTTTCTTTTATTCCTTCCAACTTCCCTCCTTTCCTCCATTCTTTATTCCTTTTTTTCTTTTCTTCTTTCTTATTTTTTGGCTAATGGCTTATTTTGGGCTTGGGGACTCTTATTTTCCTCACACACATTTATACCATCAGTGTTAGGGACATCTCTTATGGCAAATGGTTGAATTAGTCCTTGGCTATGCACTAGGTGACAGGCATAAGCATTTTCCATATAACTCTGAGGGTCTGGATCTTTTTGGGTAACAGAGGCATAAGCAGTAGCAGCAGAAAAGGTGTTTTTGTAGGATCATGGCGACCCATCTGCTTTTAGGCATGTGATCTCAGCATGCTACATAGTAACTGCTCTTCCATATGAGCAACTATGCAATGGGCCAGTATATTGTACAAGGCATCAGCATTTTCCCTGAGTACTTCACAGATTGGAGCTAACCCCTGGTTGAGGCATTCAATCAATGGTCCCAGAGTAAGTCATTCCCCTGAGTCTTATATCAGACATGGCTTATGCTGGAATCAAGACACAGTTCAATCTGAAATACACAGATAGGAGTGGGTCAAAATACAGGAACCAGAGCCATTTTAATGAGGGCCCCAGGACATATACCTAAGCCTAAATGCCAATTATAACTTCTGATTAAGTTAGTTAAATCTATAACAGAGGCTTGGGTGCACTTAAGTAAATGTAGGACATATTTGGTCATATGGCTTAAGGCAAAAGCTCATGTGTAGTCAGAAGATTTAATTAACAAGCCAGAGTAAGAAAAGAGAGACCCCCAATGGTGTTTACTTGTAGTATAGACATCCTGCTCACAGTGCCAATTGTTGTAGCCACCCCATTGTAAAAATTCCAAGTCAATGTCCTTTCTTGTCTTTTTGTAGCCATTTTCATGTCTAGATCACACCTTATATAGTGCTCACAGCTCATTATGTGAGTAATAGATCTTTTTCCTTTTTGTGTATGTGTATAAGTGGTGTGTGTGCTCATTGCACTTGGCATCTGAACCAAAGTTTTGGTAGGATCTATCCTTTTTCTGCAGAAGGCTACAACAGTTGCTCTAGGGTAGGTTTTGAGAATGTGCATTTTAAATAAGTCCCCAGGTAAATTCACTGGTGGTGGTCCATAGTTCATACTTAAGGTAGCAAGATTCTAGAGTCTGTTTATTGTTTGAGGTCATAAAATACTGAATAACTTTAGCTTTTTAAGGTATATATGCATCATATAATTAGGGTTGAGGGATCCCTGGGTGGCGCAGCGGTTTGGCGCCTGCCTTTGGCCCAGGGCGCGATCCTGGAGACCTGGGATCGAATCCCACGTCGGGCTCCCGGTGCATGGAGCCTGCTTCTCCCTCTGCCTGTGTCTCTGCCTCTCTCTCTCTCTCTCTCTCTGTGTGACTATCATAAATAAATAAAAATTAAAAAAAAATTAGGGTTGACTACAAAAGAAATTGTTAAACAGTCAAAATTATTTAATAAAGATAAAATATTGGAGCATATAAAAAGTGAGATAAAAGAAATAAAAGAGTAAGATGTAATAAATATATTCAAATGTAAGTCCAAATATATTAATAATAATAGCAAACGTATATGGACTAAGTTTGCTAGGCAAAAAAGTAGAAGTAGTTTATACATTGTTTTCTTGAAGACCTAGAAATGTAAGGACAAAATTTAAAAGGTTCGAAAAAGATACACCAAACATGCTAATCAAAAACAAACAAAAGCTAAGAAAGCTATATTAATATCAGAAAAATGCATGTGTGATATGAATTCTTTGGCATAGAATTTATATATATACCTGCATATGCATTCTATGATACATATTTATTATGTGTATGTGTGATATAATGATACATAATGATAGAATTTATAAAACTTCTAAACTTATATCCATCAAATAAAATTACCTCAATCATTGTTCATGAGAAGAACTAATAGGAACTCTGATATCTGATATATATCACCAGTGGCAATGTAAATCGGTACAATGCACTTCGGAGAGCCATATGGCTGACAGAATCATATAATATGATTTAATATATTCATGTGTATGAATGAGTCTAATTATATATCCTAAAGAAAATCTTGTATATGTGCAAGAATATTGTTGCATTATTATCATTTGTAATAGCAAAAAGACCCTAGGAACAACTTATGTTCATCAATTATGGCATATTCAAACAATGGAATATCATGTAGCAGTAAAAAAAAGAATGAATTCTATTTACTACACAGTGTATCTTAGAACATATTATTTAATGAAACATATACACATACACAAAAAGGAAACATTCATTGAAGATTACAAGTAGTATAATTCCACTTCAATATATCCCAGAAACAAATAAAAGTAAACATATTGTCTAGGGGCATATATGTATTGAAAACCTATTACTTTTTATTTTATTTTTATTTATTTTTTAAAATTCCTGTATAGTAAACAGTGCCATATATTATATTATAAAATATTATGTATTATATATAATATATATGTATTTATTTGAGAGAGAGAGCATGAGTGGAGGGAGGTACAGAGGGGGAGGAAGAGAGAGAATCCCCAAGTAGACTGCCTGCTGAGTGCAGAGCCATGCAATGGGGGTTAATCCCAGGACCCTGAGCTAAAATCCAGTTGGTCACCTAACTGACCACACAGGCACCCTCAAACAGTGATATATTAATTCAAGTGTACAATATGGAGACTCAACAATTCTATACATCACCCAGGGTTCATCATGACAAATGTACTCCTTAATTCCTATCACCTACAGGATCCATCCTCACACCTACCTCTCTTCTGATAAACATCAGTTTGTTCTCTACGTTTAACAATCGCTTCTTGCTTTGTCTCTCTCCCTTTTTCCCTTTTGCTCATCTTGTTTGTTTGTTTATTAAATTCCACATATGAGAAAAATCATATGGTATTTATCTTTGACTGACTTATTTTGCTCAGCATTTTACTTTCTCCAATCATGGTGTTGTAAGTAGCAAGATTCACTCTTTTTCATGGCTGAATATTATTCCATTGTGCATACAACTTTTTCTTTATCCGTTCATCTACTGATAGACACGTGGGTTGCTTCCATAATTGGCTATTATAAGTAATGCTGCTATAAACATAGGTGTACATGTATCCCTTTGAGTTAGTTTTTTTGTATTTTGGGGGTAAATACCCAGTAGTGCAATCGGTGGAGTGAAGCAAGGGTAGTTCTATTTTAACTTTTTGAGGAACTTCCATTCTGTTTTCCACAGTAGCTGCATCAGTTTTCACTCTCAACAGAGCAGGAAGGTTACTTTCTCTGCACATCCTCAACACATTGTTTTTTTTTTTTTATTTTGGTCATTCTGACAGGTAGTTGTAAGGGGATATCTCACTGCAATTTTGATTTGCATTTCCCTGATGATCAGTGATATCAAGCTTCTTTTCGTGTGTCTGTTGGTCATCTGGATGTCTTCTTTAGAGATGTCTGTTCATGTAATCTGCCCATTTTTTGACTGGATTATTTGTTTTGGGGGTGTTGAGTTGTACAAGTTCTTTGTATATTTTGGATATTAACCTTTAACAGATGTCATTTACAAATATCTTCTCCCAATCTGTAGGCTTTTAGTTTTGTTCATTGTTTCCTTCATTGTGCAGACACTTTTTGTGTTGATGTACTCCCAGAGTTTATTTTTGTTCTTGTTTCCCATGCCTCAGGAGGTGTATCTAGAAAATATTGCTACAGCCAATGTCAAAGAAATTACTGCCTTTGCTCTCTTCTAGGATTTTTATGTTTCAGGTCACACACACACATGTACATCACTAACATATTTTGAGTTTATTTTTTTGTGCAGTGTAAGGAAGACCAGCATGTAGCTGTCCAGTTTCCCCAATACCGTTTTGATCACTATAACTTTGTAATATAACTTTAAGTCTGGAATTGTGATACCTGAAGCTTCACTTATCTTTTTCAAAATTGCTTTGTCTATTCATGATTTTTTTGTGCTTCCATGGAAATTTTAGGATTGTTTGTTCTAGTTCTGTGAAAAATGCTGGTTGTATTTTTGATAGCTATTGCATTGTGTGTAGATTACTTTGAGTAGTATAGACATTTTAACAATATTTATTCTTCCAATGCATGAGCATGAAATGTCTTTCCATTTCTTTGTGTCCTCTTCAATCTCTTTTGTCAATGCTTTATAATTTTGAGAGTACAGGTCTTTGACCTCTTTGGTTAAGATTATTCCTAGGTATCTTATTATTTTTCATGTAGTTGTAAACAGGATTGTTGATTTATCTTTTTGCTGCTAAATTATTAGTATATCAAAATGCAATTGATTTCTGTACATTTATTTTGTAACCTGCAACTTTTCTGAATTCATTTAGGAGTTCTAGTAGTTTTTTCATGTAGTCTTTAGGATTTTCTATATAGAATATCATGTCATCTACAGAGAGTGAACGTTTTACTTCCTCCTTGCCAATTTGGATTCCTTTCATTTCTTTTGATTGTCTGATTGCTGTGGCCAGGACTCCCAATACTATGTTGAATGAAAGTGGTGAAAATGGATATCCTTGTCTTATTCCTGTCTTATTCCTGAGGGAAAGCTCTCTGTTTTTTCCCCATTGAGTATGATGTTCCCTGTGGATTTTTCACATATGGCCTTTATTATGTTGAGACATATTTCCTCTAAACTTACATTGTTGAGGATTCTTTTTATCATGAATGGATGTTGTATGTCATCAAATGCTTTTTTTGTATCTATGGAAATGATCATATGATTTTTATCCTTTCTCTTATTGATGTGATGTATCATATTGGTTTATTTGTCAGTATTCAAACACCCCTTGGGAATTAAACCCACTTGAGGGTGGTCCATGATTTCTAAAAATGTATTGTAGGATTCTGCTTGCCAGCATTTTGTTGAGGATTTTTTCAACTATGTTCATCACAGAAATAAGCCTGTGGTTCTCTTTATTTGTGGTGTCTTTATCTGGTTTTGGTATCTGGGTGATATTTGCCTCATAGAATTAATTTGGAAGTTTTTCTTATATTTTTTGGAATAGTTTGAGTAGAATAGATATTAACTCTTCTTTACATGTTTAGTAGAATTTGCTGTGAAGCATCTGTTCCTGGACTTTTGTTGGGAATTTTTTTGACTACTGATTTAGCCTCCTTGCTGGTAATGGTCTGTTAGTTTTGGTAGGTTATATACCTAGGAATTTATCCATTTCTTCTAGGTCATCTAATGTTTTGGCATATAGTTTTTCATAATATTCTCTTACGATTGTTTGTAGTTACTACTCTCTCCTTTGTGATTTCTTTATTTGAATCACTTCTCTCTCTCTCTCTCTCTCTCTCTCTCTCTCTCTCTCTCATCTGATAGAAGTTTATCAATTTTGTTGAGGTTTTTGAAGAACTAGTTCTTGGTTTTGCTAATATGTTCTATTGTGTTCTATTTAGTTTCTATTATCACTTATTTGTGCTCTAATGTTTTTATTTCCTTTATTCTGCTGGTTTTGGGTTTTGCTTGTTATTCTTTTTCTAGCTGCTTTATGTGTAAATCTAGGTTTCTATTTGAAAATTTTCTTGCTTCCTGAGGTTATCTTGTATTTTTAATAACTTCCCTCTTAGAATCACTTTTGCTGCATCCCAAAGGTTTTGACCAGTTGTGTTTTCATTTTCGTCTCTTTCCATATACTTTTTGATTTCTTCTTCAACTTCTTCATTGACTCATTAATTCTTTGGTAGCATGTTATTTGGTCTTTCCAGATTTTTTTCTTGTGTTTGATTTCTCATTTCATAGTGTTGTGGTCAGAAAAGAAGCATGGTATGACTTTGATCTTTTTAATGTGTTGAAGCTTCTTTTGTACCCAAAAATGTAATCTATTATGGAGAATGTTCCATGTGTACTTGAAAAGAATGTGTATTCTGCTGTTTTAGGATGGAATATTCTGAATATATCTGTGAAATCCATCTGGTCTAGTGTTTCATTCAAAGCCATTCTTTTCTTTTTTTTTTTTTTAATTTAATTTTATTTATTTATTTATGATAGTCACAGAGAGAGAGAGAGAGAGGCAGAGACATAGGCAGAGGGAGAAGCAGGCTCCATGCACTGGGAGCCCGATGTGGGATTCGATCCCGGGTCTCCAGGATCGCGCCCTGGGCCAAAGGCAGGCGCCAAACCGCTGCGCCACCCAGGGATCCCAAAGCCATTCTTTTCTTGCATATTTTCTGTTTGGATGATCTTTCCGTCAACAGAAATGGGGTTTACAATCCCCTACTACTATTGCATTACTATCAATTATTTCTTGTATGTATTATTAAACTGTTTTATTTATTTATTTTGATGCTGCTATGTTGGGTGTATAAAGTTTACAACAGTTACATCTTCTTGTTTGATTGACCTGTCATTATTTTTTCAAGTTTGTATTTAAATTCCACTAGTTTACATAATGTGCAATACTAGCTTCAAGGGTAGAATTTAGTAATTTGTCACTTACATACAACACCTGATGCTCATCACAAGTGTTCTCTGTAATACCTATCACCTGTTTCATCCTTCCCTGCCCACCTCCCCTCCAGTAACCATAAGTTTTTTCTCTTTAGTTAAGAATCTGTTTCCTGGTTTGCTGTTTATTCCCCTACCCCCCACCATGTTCATTTGTTTTGTTTCTTAAATTCCACATATGAATGAAACCATTGGGTATTTTTTTTCTCTGATTACTTATTTCACTTAGCATAGATCCAACCATGTCATTGCAAATGGCAGATTTCATTCTTTTCTGTGGCTGAGTAACATTCCATTGTTTATATATACACCATGTCTTCTTTATCCAGACATCAGTCGATGGATGTTTGAGCTCTTTACATAATTTGGCTATTGTTCATAATGCTGCTGTAAACAACAAGGTGCATGCATTCCTTTGATATAGTATGTTTATATTATTTGGGTAAATACCTAGTAGTACAATTGCTGGATCATAGATCATAGAGTAGTTCTATTCTTAACTTTTTGAGGAACTTTCATTGTTTTCCAGAGTGGCTGTATCACTTTGCATTCCCACCAACAGTGTAATTGGCCCTTTATTATATAGTGTTCTTATTTGTCTCTTTTTACAGACTTTGTTTTCTTTTTAAGATTTTATTTATTTATTCATGACAGACACACACACACACACACAGAGAGAGAGAGAGAGAGAGAGAGAGGCAGAGACACAGGCAAAGGGAGAAGCAGGCTCCACGCAGGGAACCTGATGTGGGACTCGATCCCGGATCTCCAGGATCACACCCTGGGCTGAAGGCGGCGCTAAACCGTTCAGCCATTGGGGCTGCCCTACAGACTTTGTTTTAAAGTGTGTTTCAGAGCATTTTCTCATGTGCGTGTTGGCCATGTCTATGTCTTCCTCTGTGAGATTTCTGTTCATGTCTTTTGCCCATTTCATGATTGGATTGTTTGTTCCTTTGCTGTTGAGCTTAATACATTCTTTATAGATCTTGAAAACTAGCCCTTTATCTCATACATCATTTGCAAATATCTTCTCCCATTCTGTAGGTTGTCTTTTAGTTTTGTTGACTAGTTTCATTCTTCTGCATGTGGATGTCCAATTTTCCCAGCACCATTTATTGTTGCTCTGCTTGCCATCAGGGAAATACAAATCAAAACCACAATGAGATACCACCTCACACCAGTGGGAATGGGGAAAATTAACAAGACAGGAAACCACAAATTTTGGAGAGGATGTGGAGAAAGGGGAACCCTCTTACACTGTTGGTGGGAATGTGAAATGGTGCAGCCACTCTGGAAAACTGTGTGGAGGTCCCTCAAAGAGTTAAAAATAGACCTGCCCTACGACCCAGCAATTGCACTGCTGGGGATTTACCCCAAAGATACAGATGCAATGAAATACCGGGACACCTTCCCCCCGATGTTTCTAGCAGCAATGTCCACAATAGCCAAACTGTGGAAGGAGCCTCGGTGTCCATCGAAAGATGAATGGATAAAGAAGATGTGGTTTATGTATACAATGGAATATTCCTCAGCCATTAGAAATGACAAATACCCACCATTTGCTTCGATGTGGATGGAACTGGAGGGTATTATGCTGAGTGAAATGAGCCAATCGGAGAAGGACAAACATTATATGGTCTTATTCATTTGGGGAATATAAATAATAGTGAAAGGGAATAGAGGGGAAGGGAGAAGAAATGGGTAGGAAATATCAGAAAGGGAGACAGAACATAAAGACTCCTGACTCTGGGAAACGAACTAGGGGTGGTGGAAGGGGAGGAGGGCGGGGGATGGGGGTGACTGGGTGGCGGGCACTGAGGGGGGCACTTGACGGGATGGGCACTGGGTGTTATTCTGTATGTTGGCAAATTGAACACCAATAAAAAATAAATTTATTATTTTAAAAAGTGCATTTCATTTGATGTAAGATGGCTACCCCAGCTCTTTTGGCACCCTTTTGCATGACAAATATTTCTCCTTCTTCTCGTTTTCAATGTGCAGGTGCCTTTAGGTCTGAAGTGAGTCTCTAGTAGGCAGCATATAGGTGGTTCTTTCTTTCTTTTCTTTCTTTCCTTTTTTAAAATCTACTCTGTCTTCCTACGTCTTTTGATTGGAGCACTTGGTTCATTTACAGTCAAAGTAATTATTGATATGTTAATTGTCATTTTGTTACTTGTTTTATGGTTGTTTTTATAGTTTTTCTCTGATTCTTTCTTGTCTTTCACTGTTTTCTGGTTTTCTTTGGTGGTATATTTGGATTCCTTACCCTTTATTTTTTGCATATCTGTTAGTTTTTGGTTTGTGTTTACCAGTCAGTTTATATGTAACATCTTCTGCATATAGCAGTCTATATTAAGCTAATGGTCACTTAATTTTGAAGTCATTCTCTACTCCTCTCCTTACCACATTTAAAATATTAAAATATTAAAATCTCTCCTCTATTCTGAATAATAGACTTGCTGGGTAAGTATTCTTGGCTGCAGATTTCCCTCTTTCAGCACTTTGAATACATCATTCCACTCTCTTGTGGCCTGTAAAATCTCTACTGGAAAATCTGCTCATAGCCTTAGGGATTTCCCTTGTATGTACCTGTCTTCTTTCCTCTTGTAAACTTTAAAATTCTTTCTTTATCCTTACTTTTTATCATTTTAATTACTATGTGTCTTAGTGTGGACCTTCTTGGGTTGGATTTGTTGGGGAATCTTTTTGCCTCCTGAATCTGAATCTCTGTTTCTCTCCCCAGATTTTGGAAGTTTTTAGCTATTATTTTTTTAAATATATTTTCTGGCCCCTTTCTCCCACTACTTCTGGGATCCCTATAATGGGAATGTTAGTATGCTTGCTGGAGTCACAGAGTTCTCTAAGTTTATTCTCATTATGTAACATTTGTTTGTCTCTTACCTGTTCAGCTTAATTTACTTCCATTACTCTGTCTTCCAGGCCACTGGTGCATTCCTCTGCTTCCTATAAACTAATGTTTATTCTATCTGTTGTATTTTTTATTTCATTTATTGATTTCTTTTCTTTTAATAAAGCACAATGAGTGAGTACCTTATTTTTTTTAATATTTTATTTATTTATTTATGAGAGACACAGAGAGAGAGCAGAGACACAGGCAGAGGAAGAAGCAGGCTCCATGCAGGAAGCCCGACATGGAACTCAATCCTAGGTCTCCAGGATCATGCCCTGGGATAAAGGCTCAGCTAAACCACTGAGCCACTCGGGCTGCCCAGTTTATTGAGTTCTTCATCTCTGATACATTATTTTTTATATCTTTGCCTATGATCTCACTGATTCTCTACCCTTTTCTGAAGTCCAGTGTTTATCCTTATGATCATTATTTTAAATTATGTAGTAGGTATATTAATTATTTCTCTTTCATGTAGAACTCCTGCTGTGATTTTTATCTTGTTCTATTATTTGGAGCATATGTCCCTGTTACTTTATTTTGTCTACTTCACTGTGTCTGTTTCTGTGTGTTGGGAAAGACAGCTGAATTTTTTGCTTTTGAAAGTAGTTGCTTTATGACGATGAGATCCTGTAGTTACTGCAATGTGGTGTCCCCTGTTCACTAGAACCTCGCACTTCAGAAGAGTCTCCTATGTGTGTTGCTTGCATTCTGCTATTGTGTCTGAGTCACTTTTCCTTTTCAATCAGAGATCTACACTGACTCTGCTTGTTGTGTGCTGTGTTTGCTCTCTGTGATACTAGTGAGATCCAGGAAGGCCAGCTCTGGGTGTGCATGACAGCAGAAGCGCTCTGTGGAGAGTCTGTGGTGTTAGCAAAATAGGCTAGATCCCCACAGGTAGGTGACTACTGGCAACAGAGGATACTGGGGGCAGGGGGTGGCAGCCAGGGACTTTCCATGTCTCTCTGTGTGTGGTAGCTGGGCAGGGCACACATGTTTTGTCAAGAAAAATTTGCACAAAGCCACTAATCAGAGATGATCCCCCCAGATGTAGTGGCAGCTAAGGGCATGGTGGGCAGAGGCAGTAGCTGGGTAAGGCACACAACATTAACAAAAATTGCACTGAGCCCAGGTCCAAGGCCAGCAGGTTTGGAGTGGGCAAGTTTTCAGGAGAACTTCTGGGTGGGTCACACTACTAGCAGGTTAGATAGCAAGTATATGTGTAGCATCACCTCTTGCAGGTGGTCTTGTCTTTACTCTGAGGGGAGGGGAAATAAAATGGCAAATGCTAGCTCCTTTGTTCCCAGAGAAGTCCCTCAACACATTCTGAAATCATATAAACAGATTTCCCTGCTGCTATGCAAGCTCTTGTTTCTATGGTGCCTCTCCTCAGGCTGTTGTCCCTTTAATGGCAGGGACCTCATTATAACTTTCCTTCTTGTCCTCCAAGCTCACACAGTGCTGATTTATTTGACTTTTAAGGCTTCAGACTCCAAGGCCCTCTGGTTAGACAAACTCACAGAATTTAGCCCTCTGATTTCCAAGGCCATTTTCTATGGAGATTCATCTTCCCTGTGTGGGTTCCCTGGTGCTTTCCTCTCTGAGTTGCTCAGCTCCCTCCCTCCTGTGGGCAGCTCCTGACCATCATTTCTGATCATCCCAATCTCTCCAATGTGACCTTTTCTCCACTTTTAGTTGTGGAGTTTGTTCTACTAGCCTTCAGATCTCTCTATAGTTTACTGACTTGGATGTAAGCAATATGTAGTTGTAAATATGGGACAGGGTTGGCCCAGGGTCCTCCCACTCTACCATCTTTCTGGTACTCTCTTATGAATTTTTAAATCAAGAGAAAATATGCTCCCAAATTAGGATTATGTAATTTTATAGCAGTTGCCTCTGTTAGCAGAAGGACTGGAGAGGAGAGGAAGACTGAGGTAGATGCTAATGTATTTATTGTGTTATTATACTTTGTGTGGTAGATTAATAAGCATTCTTTATTATTACTGTTGAAATATAATTGATATACAATGTTATTAGGCTTAAATGTACAACATATTGATTTAATAATTCTATGCATTACTCAGTGCTCACCATGATAAGTATAGTCACCATGTGTCAACATACAACATATTACAATATTATTGGTTATATTCACTATGCTGTACTTTTTATTTTCATGACTTATTTATTTTATAACTGGTAGTTTGTACCTCTTAATCCTCTCTATTTTGTTCATCCCCCTGCTAACCTACCCTCTGACAACCAATAGTTTGTTCTCTGTATTTAGGAATCTCAGGAGATGGGGCAAGATGGCAGAAGAGTAGGAGTCTTCACCTCACCTGGTCCCACCAACTCCCCTAGATAACTTTCAAAACATCCTGAACACCTACGAATTCAACCTGAGATTTAAGGAGAGAACAGCTGGAACGCTACAGAGAGAAGAGTTTTCGCTTCTAACAAGGTAGGAAGGTGGAAAAAAAATAAGTAAATAAAAAAGAAGCGAGTGGGAGAGGGGCCCTGCCAGGA
Source organism: Canis lupus baileyi (assembly GCF_048164855.1). Classification (NCBI taxonomy): domain Eukaryota; kingdom Metazoa; phylum Chordata; class Mammalia; order Carnivora; family Canidae; genus Canis; species Canis lupus. Next base: position 51,425,620 of record NC_132860.1, read on the forward strand.
GCCCGGCTAAGGCTGGGCAGCGGGAGCCTCCAGGACAGGAAAGCTCAGCCCCAGAGAAGCTGGAACTTTAAAAACCCACACCAGATTCTTCCCAGATGGAAAAGTGCTTAGCAGGGAAATTGGGCAGAATTGCAGGAGGGGCAGTGAAGCCTCCAGATTCTTGGAGTCAGTATAAGAGAAGGGGTTCCCCGGGGGAAAGCTCACCACAAACTGCTGTCCAATCTCGGTAAAGGGCTGGAGCGTGCAGCTGACAGGGCCTCGGGGAGAAGCCAGTCTGTCAGGCAGGGGCTCCGGATGGAGGGAGCCTCGCCCAGGGCTGCTGCCTCTGCTGCCTGCGGGAGCCCCACCTAGAGAGCGCGAGTCCATCAGCCCAGGGCCTCGATTCCAGGGTTCTGAACAGACACATCCCACAATCCTGTGCGCCCCCGGGACAGATGGAAGTGAGGAGAGCACAGGACAGTGAGGACTCTCCTGCTGCTGGGCGCTCTGCAAGGTGTGCAGATTGGTGCACCTGTACCTGCCCCTGGAACATCTAGGCGAGTGAAGACTGGGAGCTGTGAATGGTTACTGGGGGAGCTGACTCCAGAGCTGGAGACCTGGCCACCACCAGTGGTGGTGTTCCTCCTTGTGTCACCCTGTGTCTGGGAGAGGCCAGCCACCAGGGTACACAGGCCTCACGGGGTAAAAGCACCCACTGAACCCGGCAACTGGCAGGGGGCGGGGCATCTCTCCCATGTACACACCCGAGAATCAACATAGAAGACCCTCTCCCAGAAGACCAGCTGGAAGAACAGTGGAAAAGTAAGTTCCTGACCAAGCAGTGCTGGAAAGCTCCAGGACCGAGGGAAAATCGAGGGAATATAGTATACAGAACTAGAGGGTACCCCCTTTTTTTTCTATTCCTATTAGAACTCCCTTTTATATCAGACTAATAATTTCCAGTATTTTTTCTCTTTTCCCACATTAGCTACAATATTTTACCAGCTCTTCATTTTTAAGTTTATTTCTTTTTGACTTTCATATTTCTATAATTACATGTTTTAGATATATTTTTCACTTCTGGATTCCCTTCAACATATTCAATTTAATTTTGGGAGATATAGGTTTTTGTTTTGTGTTTTGTTTTCTCTGCCTCATTTTGTTCTACAATGGCAGAAGTTAATACTTTCCAAACATGACCAGCATGCACCCAGAACCAAGTGAAACACCATGCTGCTTCATTCTGTGAGATTATATTCTCTCTTCATTCACATTATGCCCCCTCTTCTATCTTGTTTATGTTTTGGTGGTCAATGTTGGGGCTCTCTTGCTGGTTTATGTAAATTTGGACTTGAGCATCTTCTAAAATGCAGAACAGAATACACTCACAACCAAGAGAATCACCGTCTAGGAACATTCACTTAGACTACATTCTCTCTCCACTACCATTCTTCATCACCACTATCTGCTAGCCTCCCATTTTTTTCTTTTTTCTCTTTTTTCCACTTTTCTTTAATTTTTTTCTTTTTTCTTCTCCTTTGAGGTTTTTGGCCTTTTAATTTTTACTACTTTATTTTAAATTTGTTTTTCAATTTAGTGGTCCTTTTGTTTTATTTTGTTCTGCTCTTCTTTTTCATTGTCTGGTCTCTGACCTCATCAGAATCATCTAGGGTGGAATTTACTTAGGTCGTGGTTGATATTTTTGATTCAGCTTGAATCAAAATGACAAAATGAGCAGAGGGGAGAATTTACCACAGAAGAAAGATCAGAAACAGTACTCTCTGACACAGAGTTACAATATGGATTTCAATTTGACGTCAGAAGCCAATTCAGAAGCAAATTATAAAGTTACTAGTGGGTCTGGAAAAAAGCATAAAGGACTCTAGAGACTTTGTTACTGTAGAATTTAGATCTAATCAGGCCAAACTTAAAAATAGATTAAATGAGATACAATCCAAATTGCATGTCCTAAATGCTAGGGGTAAGTTGTGGAAGAAAGAGTGAGCGACATAGAAGATAAGCTGATGGTAAGGAAGGAAGCCGAGGGAAAAAGAGAAAAACAATTAAGAGACCCCAAGGAAAGGTTACAGGAAATAAATGGTAGCCTCAGAAGGAAGAGTCTACATATAATTGGGATTCCAGAAGACGCCTAGAGGGAGAGAGAGCTACAATGTATATTTGAACAAATCATAGCTGAGAATTTCCCTAATTTGGGGGAGGGGAACAGGCATTCAGATCCAGGAGATAGAGAGGTCCCCCCCAAAATCAATAAAAACCATTCAACATCTTGACATTTAATAGTGAAACTTACAAATTCCAAAGATAAAGAGAAAATAATTAAAGCAGTGAGAGACAAAAGAATCTTAAATTATATGGGGAGAAATATTTTTAACAGCAGACCTCTCCACAGGTACATACACCTGAGAGATCTCCACAGAGACCTGGCAGGCCAGAAAGGGCTGGTAGGATACATTTGGGGTACTAAATGAGAAGACCATGAAGACAAGTATACTTTATCCAGCAAGGCTCTCATTAAGAATAGAAGGAGAGATAAAGAACTTTCAAGATAGGCAGAAACTGAAAGAATATGTGACCACCAATTCAGCTCTGCAAGAAATATTAAGGGGGTCCCAGTAAAAGAAAGAGGAAGCCCAAAGAAATAATCCACAGAAACAGGGGCAGAATAGGTATTACGATGACACTAAATTCATATCTTTCAATAGTAACTTTGAACATGAATGGGCTAAATGATCCCATCAAAAGATGCAGGGTTTCAGACTGGATAAAGAAGCAAGACCCATCTATTTTCTGTCTACAAGAGACTCTTTTTAGACCTAAGGACACCTCCAGTCTGAAAATGAAAGGGTGAAGAATGATTTACCATTCAAAAGGTCCTCAAAATAAAGCAGGGGTAGCAATGCTCATTTCAGATAAATTAAAATTTATCCCAAGGTCTGTAGTAAGAGATGAAGAGGGACACTATATCATATTTAAAGGGTCTACCCAACAAGAGGACCTAAGAGTCATGAATATTTATGCCTTTAATGTTGGAGCTGCCAAGTGTATCAATCAATTAATAACCAAAGTAAAGACATAGATAATAATGCACTAATAACAGGACTTCAATGCAGCACTTTCTGCAAGTGACAGATATTTTAAGCAGAACATTACCAAAGAAACAAGGGGCTTAAATAATACACTGGACCATATAGATTTTCCAGATCCATACAGAACTTTCCATCCAAATGCAACTGAATAAACATTTTCTCAAGTGCACATGGAACTTTCTCCAGAAAGTACACATACTAGGTCACAAATAAGGTCTCAAACAATACCAAAATATTGGAATTTTCCCTGCATATTTTCAGACCAAAATGCTTTGAAACTAGAACTCAATCACAAGGAAAAATTTGGAAGAGACTAAAGCACATGGAGGTTAAAGGGCATCCTGCTAAAAGATGAATAGGTCAACCAGGAAATTAGAAAAGAATTAAAAAGATTCATGGAAACTAATGAAAATAAAGACACAATCATTCAAAATCTTTCAGATACAGCAAGAGCTGTCCTAAGAGATACATTGCAATACGAGCATCCCTCAAAACATTGGAAAAAAACTCAAATACCCAAGTGAACCTTTCACCTAAAGGAACTGGAAAAAGAACAGCAAGTAAAACTTACACCAAGCAGAAGATAGATAATATTTGGGCAGAACTCAATGAAATAGAGGCAGAACTGTAGAACAGATCAACAAAACCAGGAGTTGGTTCTTTGAAAGAATTAATAAGATAGATAAGCCATTAGCCAGCCTTATTAAAAAGAAAAAAGGCTCAAATTAATAAAATCCTGAATGATAAGGAACAGATCACAACCAATACTAAAGAAATACAAACGACTTAAAAATGTATTATGAGCAGCTATATGTCAATAAATTCGGTAATGTAGAAGAAATTGATGTATTTCTGGAAAACCACAAATTACCAAAACTGGTACAGAAAGACATAGAAAACCTAGACAGGCCAATAGCCAGCGAGGAAATTGAAGCAGTCATCAAAAACCTCCCAAGACACAAAAGTCCAGGGCCAGATGACTCCTCAGGGGAATTCTATCAAATGTTTAAAGAGGAAATAATACCTATTCTACTAAAGCTGTTCCAAAGGATAGAAAGAGATGGAATACCTCCCAACCCATTTTATGAGGCCAAGATCACCTTGATTCCAAAATGAGACAAAGACCATACCCAAAAGGAGAATTATAGACCAATATCCCTGATAAACACAGATACAAAAATTCTAACCAAGATACTAGCCAATAGGATTCAACACTACATTAAGAGGACTATTCACCATGACCAAGTGGGATTTATCCCCAGGATGCAAGGATGGTTCAACACTTGTAAAACAATCAACGTGATAGATCACATCAAGAGAAAAAACAAGAACCACATGATCCTCTCAATATACACAGAGAAAGCATTTGACAAGATACAGCATCCATTCCTGATCAAAACTCTCCAGAGTGTAGGGATAGAAGGAACATTCCACAGCATCTTAAAAGCCATCTATGAAAAGCCCACAGCAAATATCATTCTCAATAGGGAAACACTGGGAGCCTTTCCCCTAAGATCAGGAACATGAAAGGAACACGAAAGGAATGTCCACTCTCACCACTGCTATTCAACGTAGTACTAGAAGATCTAACCTCAGCAATCAGGCAACAAAAAGAAATAAATGCATTCATATTGGCAAAGAAGTCAAACTCTCACTCTTCATAGATGACATGATACTGTACATAGAAAACTCAAAAAAGACTCCACCCCAAGATTGCTAGGTCTCATACAGAAATTCGACAATGTGGCAGGATACAAAATGAATGCCCAGAAATCAGTGGCATTTCTATACGCTAACAATGAGACTGAGAAATTAAGGAGTCAATCCCACTTACAATTGCACCCCCAAAGCATAAGATACCTAGGAAAAATGTAACCAAAGAGGTAAAGGATCTATAACCTAAAAATGACAGAACACTTATGAAAGAAATTGAGAAAGATTTAAAGATATAGAAAAACATTCCACTTTCATGGACTGGAAATATTAATATTGTGAAAATGTCAATGCTACCAAGGGCAATTTGCACATTCACTGCAATCCCTATCAAAATACCCTGGACTTTCTTCAGAGAGTTGGAACAAATAATCTTATGATTTGTGTGGAATCAGAAAAAAACCCGAATAGCCAGGGGAATATTGAAAAAGAAAAACAGAGCTGGGGGCATCACAATGGCAGATTTCAAGTTGTACTACAAACCTGTGGTCATCAAGATAGTGTGGTACTGGCACAAAAACAGACACATAGATCAATGGAACAGAATAGAGAACCCAGAAATGGCCCCTCAATTCTATGGTCAACTAATATTCAAGAAAGCATGAAAGAATATCCACTGGAAAAAGGGTAGTCTCTTCAATAAATGGTACTGGGAAAATTGGACAGCCACATGCAGAAGAATGAAACTAGACCATTTTCTTACACCATACACAAAGATAAACTCAAAATGGGTGAAAGATCTAAATATGAGACAAGATTCAATCAATATCCTAGAGGAGAATGCAGGCAACAATGTTCTGAACTTGCTTGCACCAACTTCTTGCAAGATACATCTATAAAGGCAAAGGAAACCAAAGCCAAAATGAACTATTGGGATATAATCAGGATAAAAATCTTCTGCACAGTGAATGAAACACTCAACAAAACTAAAAGACAACGTACAGAATAGGAGAAGAGAAGATACTTGCAAATGACATATCAGATAAAGGGCTAGTATCCAAGACCTATAAAGAACTTATTAAACTCAATACCAAAGAAACAAACAATCCAATCATGAAATGGGCAAAAGACATGAACCAACATTTCTCCCAAGAAGGCATACACATGGCCAAAAAGCACATGAGAAAATGCTTTGGGTCACTTGCCATCAGGGAAATACAAATCAAAACCACAATGAGATCCCACCTCACACCAGTGAGAATGGGGAAAATTAACAAGGCAGGAAACAACAAATGTTGGAGAGGATGTGGGGAAAGGGGGATCGTCTTGCACTTTTGGTGGGAATGTCAACTGGCACAGCCACTCTGGAAATCTGTGTGGAGGTTCCTCAAAGAGTTAAAAATAGAGTTACCCCACAATCCGACAATTGCTCTACTGGTGATTTATCCCAAAGATACAGATGCAGTGAAATGCCAGAACACTTGCACTCCAATGCTTATAGCAGCAATGCCCGCAATAGCCAAACTGTGGAAGGAGCCTCGGTGTCCATCGAAAGATGAATGGATAAAGAAGATGTGGTATATATATTCACTGATATATTACTCAGCCATCAGAAGGGATGAATATCCACCATTTGCTTTGAGGTGTATGGAACTGGAGAGTATTATGTTGAGTGAAGTAAGTCAATCAGAGAAAGAGAATCATCATATGGTTTCACCCATACAGGGAATATAAGAAACAGTGAAAGAAATTATAAGGGAAAGGAGAGAAATTGACTGGGAAAATTAGAGAGGGAGACAAACCATGAGAGACTCCTAACTCTGGGAAACAAACAAGGGATAGTGGAAAGGGAGGTGGGCTGGGGATGGGGTAATTGGGTGACGGGCACTGAGGGGGGCAATTGACGGGATGAGCACTGCATGTTATACTATATGTTGGCAAATAGAACTTCAATAAATAGGGATCCCTGGGTGGCGCAGCGGTTTGGCGCCTGCCTTCGGCCCAGGGCGCAATCCTGGAGACCCGGGATCGAATCCCATATCGGGCTCCCGGTGCATGGAGCCTGCTTCTCCCTCTGCCTGTGTCTCTGCCTCTCTCTCTCTGTGACTATCATAAATAAATAAATTAAAAAAAAAGAACTTCAATAAATAAAAAAGAAAAAATGTTAATAAAAATAAAAAGAACAATAAATCTCTAAGACATAGTGTGCTAAAGTCTATGTAATTCTTAAATGAGGTATAGAATATGTTGTATATAACAGTATGAATGCATTAAACTATTAAAGGTGGAGGTAGAAATTGTGAGATTCTTTGTAAGACTTCTTTGATTTTTATGTTAAAATAATCATTGTCAAAGTAAAAATAGTTCTTTATCTGTAAAAACATAAATTCCTAAGCAGAATTGAAAACTCCAATCCAAATTAATTGTGTTCTGATCCTTAGTCTCAGGCTAATGTCATTTTGGTAAAAATAAATTTTTTTTATTTAAGCTGATTTTTCCCCTCAATACTTAACAAGATGCAAATGCATGTAATTAATTTGGTTATTTGCAATAAAATGTTCCTGTAGGGCAGTCTGGGTGGCTCAGCGTTTTAGCACTTCAGCCCAGGTCATGATCCTGGAGACCCAGGATCGAGTCCCACGTCAGGCTCCCTGCATGGACCCTTCTTCTCTCTCTGTCTCTGTCTCTGTCTGTGTGTGTGTGTGTGTGTGTGTGTGTGTCTCATGAATTAAAAAAAATGTTCCTGTAAAGTGTCTTTGCCACATGAAAAAAATCTCAGGTTTTGTTTTTTTTTTTTGTCCACTTGCTTTGTTTTTTAGATTCCACATATATGCAAAACCATATGGTATTTGTCTATCTCTGTCTGACTTATTTTACTTAATATAGTACTCCCTAGTCCTCTCCATGTTGTTGTAAATGGTAAGATATCATGTTCTTTATAGATGAGGAATATTCATATATAATATAAAATCAAAAAAAAAATAAAATCAGCCTTTACTAATATGATCGTCCTAAACAGCATGAAGACACAAGACACTTGTTGAGGTTGTGGGAGGAATGATAATTGGGGAAGCGGGGTTATGTTAAAGGATCCCAAAGAGGAAAGACTGAGGGTCCTTCATGCAAAGAAGGAAGCATATTCCAACCAGAATTGCCCTTATAACATAACTCCCACGAGATGTTCAAATAATTTTGGAAAATGGTATATACCACATTGACTTTTTACCCATTTTCTTTTACAATGAACACTACCAATCAACAAGTAAGAAATGAAAAACCATTTAGTTTTATTGAACTGAGCATTGCCCAGTTTGACAATGAGGTTCTTTTCCCTGCTAAGTGGCAATAGCTCACATCTTGTAGAACGGATTCTTTTTAGTTAATTTGGAGAATGGCTGGCTCATATAATTTTATCTAAAGCTTGTAGAGGTACAGGACCTTGTGTCAGCCCAAGATCTGAGAGGAGAGGAGATGAGATAGCTTGGCCTCCCCTGGGAAAGTCTGTGAAAAACTTAAAATTTGAAAGTCAAATCAGGCTTCGGCATAGTTCTCATTTTATTTTATATATTAAAAATTTCCTTCATACGGGCACGCCACACTGAGGGGGCACTTGATGGGATGAGCACTGGGTGTTATTCCATATGTTGGCAAATTGAACACCAATAAAAATAAATAAATAAATAAATAAACAAACAAACAAACTAACAAAAAAAATAAAATTTCCTTCATACTTAACTTTGTGGAAATATAAACTTACATTGTGCTTCTGAAGGAAATGTGTGTATGTATACAAGCATATATGTGTAGAATTATTTTTCTGCTAAGTGAACCAACAGTAATATGTAGCCAGCCATATCCTTTGTAAGTCTGAATTTGGGACTTTAACTTATTAAGGGCCTTTATGACCTGGGCTGAACTGACCTGGATAGTTCAGCTGGTCAAGAATTTGGAGGAATGTAGCAACAAGCAAGCAAGCAAAATAAATAAATAAGTAAATACATAAATACATAAATAAATAGAAAGAAAGAAGAAAGGAAAGAGAAAGAAAGAAAGAAGAAAGAAAGAAAGAAAGAAAGAAAGAAAGAAAGAAAGAAAGAAAGAAAGAAAGAAAAGACATTTCATGTGATGTGTGGCAAATTAAACTTTGAAGCTACTAATTTAACACCTTGTGTTTTGGGCATTATAATATTACATTAAATATCATTTGAGGCGTCTTCTAACTTACTTTTGTGACCTTTTATTTTTCTGTTATTTATTTGTATGAACTAGGGTTGGAGGAGCAACTGCTTCAAACTAAACAGGCCAGTGATTTTTTTAAAAAAAAACAGGAATTGCCTAAAGCACTTCTGTCTTTCAATGCCCTGGGTCATGATGTTCTATGAGTGAGTTTAGTTATGCTACAGGAAACTTCCAAATTGCCTTCTTTACTATATTTTTGGGGACTAGATTCTAGCAGAAATATTTTTTCAATCCTTAGTCAATTATAGCCTATGTTAAAAGCTTTGTGCTAAATCATTGATTTCACTCTAAGCAATTTGGGAATTTGGGCAAATTATCCAATCTACAATAATAGAAGAACGTAAATAAATGAACCTATTTAATATTTCCTGATAATTTAATTTTCAACCCAAATTGCCTTAAGGACTTTTACAAATATACTGGTAAGAAAATTTCTTTCCCAAATTATATTCTCTGACTTTTTATCACTTAACTTCCATATCTTGGAAGCTGTTCTAAACACCAAAAATGTTACTGCAATAGACAGGTAGTTAACATTTAGTTCAGAGAGCAATATATAACAATAATTGTAGAGATTTTTATACTTTGAACTTTGTGGAAAAGGAAAAAAATTATCCAGGACTAGTTCAACACTAGTGAGACTATTACCAGACAATCCAAAGGTAACAAAGTATGCTGGTGTTAATTTTAAATTTCCTTCTATTTCCATGAGATGAGCTAGGTCTAACTGAAGTGGTTGTATCTGTAACATATTAAGATAGATTGATCCAGTCTGGGTTTTTAGTTTTTGTTTTTGTTGTTCTTGTTATTCAGGATATGTCAGTTCTTTTCCTATGTGTGCTGGACTTGGCCACAAACTTTTTGGGTCTTTCCTATTAGTATATCAGAGTCTTGCACCAACTGAAGTTCAGCAAATGCAAGTTGAATAATTGTTGAATACATGTACTAGGATAGTCATGTTTCATTATAAAACTTGTTTACCAAGAAAGTCTCATTCTGAGATTGTTTATTTCTTTTTTTTAATTCTTTTTTAAAATTTTTATTTATTTATGATAGTCACAGAGAGAGGTAGAGAGAGAGAGAGAGAGAGAGGCAGAGACATAGGCAGAAGGAGAAGCAGGCTCCATGCACCGGGAGCCCGATGTGGGATTTGATCCCGGGTCTCCAGGATCACGCGCTGGGCCAAAGGCAGGCGCCAAACCGCTGCGCCCCCCAGGGATCCCAGATTGTTTTATTTCAAAGTTCATTTTATCAGTAGGAAAAATTTGCTTTCTTCCACATTCTGCATATTTGTATTAATTATTCAGAAATGGCCTTTGTATGCTGTTCCACATTACACCATCTGGCATGAGTGCTCTGTGTATTCCACTTGATCAGAATTCTGTATTCTGCCTGCGATATTGTTTTTTTTTCTTTTTGTAGGAAAAATAACTTCTTTGTTGTTGTCAGAACTGGAAATAAGTTGCTCCTAATTCAGGAAAAGTCTGAATGCCATGACACTTCCTAGTTAACATTCTTAAATATCTCCCACTATTTCTTAACATTTTCCATCCAATATAATATAGGCTATCACATTTATTTTCTAATTTAATCCCCACATCATGTAAAATGAGGTCTATATGAACACTCTTTTCAGTTTAAAGAAACTAAGACAGAGAGATATGACATGAGTTACTTGAGTTTCTGCAATTAATACATGTGAGACCCTAGATTCTATTCTTATAAATTGTCTGGCTCCAAAGTCCAGCTTCCCACCATAGCATTCCAGCAACTTGGAATTGTACCATCCAGTTCAGCTACTATGTGTTCATCTCTATGATACTGTATTTTCTTTTTTTTTAAGATTTTATTTATTTATTCAGAGAGAGAGAGAGGGAGAGAGACTCAGAGACACAGGCAGAGGGAGAAGCAGGCTCCATGCAGGGAGCCTGATGTGGGACTCAATCCTGGAGACAGGATCATGCCCTGGGCTTGAAGTTAGAGCTAAACCGCTGAGCTACCTGGGCTGCCCTGTATTTTCTTTCTTAGCAAAATACATTTTGACATAGTAAAAGTCATTGATCTGAGTGTTTAAACTCTTACACATTAGGACAGCTCACTTGATTTCTCCCTCTTTCACTGTCTTCTACTCTTTCCCTATTTCTCTCTCTCTTTCTCTTCCTTTCTCCCTTCCTCCTCTCAGAAATTTGTTTTTATTTTGTTAAATAATAGCAATAAGCTACTGACACATGTATTTTAAAAGATAACTGCACATTTGAGCTAGATTTTAAGAGTGACTAAAATGTTGCCAGGTGAAGAAAGTAAGAATGAACTGGGTAGGTGAAAAAAATAATATATTATAAAGGAATTGACATATGAAAACACCTGATGTATTCAGATATACAAAAATAGATGATGATAGATAGATAGATAGATAGATGATAGATTCAGATATATCTAAATACATGAAGCTTTTAAAAGCATTTTGAGGCTTTTCTGTTATAAATTCTGAAATAATTTGGTGGATCATTTAAGATAAGATGGAGGAAAATTCCAATCTGAGGAATTGACTTGAAGCCTAGAAGATTAGTTGACCTTAGTTAATGTTTAAACAGATTCTCAATCATTATATGGTCTCATTCATTTGGGGAATATAAATAATAGTGAAAGAGAATAGAAGGGAAGGAAGAAGAAATGGGTAGGAAATATCAGAAAGGGAGACAGAACATGAAGACTCCTAACTCTGGGAAACGGACTAGGGATGGTGGAAGGGGAGGAGGGCGGGGGGTGGGGGTGAATGGGTGATGGGCACTGAGGGGGGCACTAGACGGGATGAGCCCTGGGTGTTATTCTGTATGTTGGCAAATTGAACACCAAAAAAATAAATAAATAAAAAAACAGATTCTCATACTACCTTCATTTTGAAACTCAAAAGCATTATAATAATTCAAATTCTGGGGTTATGATAGAACTGGATTTTAACCGAATTGAGTCAAACAGAGGATTACATACAAGGGAGAGGGGGATATGACAGAGCAGGATGACCCTGGGTTTACTTCATTCCATGGATACTAACTAAAGAACCAGTCACATCAGTGTCAATAACTCAGAGAATGACCCAAACACTGACAGAACACACTCCACAAATAGATGCAGAGAAGAGACCACATGAAAAAGGATAGGAAGGGCAGAGAAATGGTTCAGAGCTAAATGGACTAACAATACTGTCTGTGGGGCCAGGGGAGGGATTCTATGGGCCCAGAAAGGGGAGAGAAATAGACCTGCATACCGGGGCACTCCAAGAGGAGATGAATACCCATAACATTTAACTTTGAAAACCAGAGGGACTAATTTTGTGAGTTTTTACAACCAGCAGGATTTAAAAGCTGGGATTAAAAATAAATCAGCAGATTTGGCTCTAAGAGAACCAGAAGGGTGAGAGGAATTGAATCCCTGCCCTTAAAGAGACAGCACAAAAAAAGTCCCTGATGATACAGTATATACATAGCAGTTTGAAAAGTGCCTGGGGCATATAAGAGAGTTATTTACTCTTCTCAGAACCTGTCCCAGAAAGACAGATATTTCTGAGAAACTTCTGCAGGAACAAAGGAACTGGCAGGCACCTTTTCCCTACCCCTCCTCCCAGTGTAAACACATGGACATCTGAAAGATTTGGCTACCTAACTTGCTAGCACTGCCACCCCACCCACATACTCTGTTGCTTCCACCTCTCCACCTCTCCACCCCTCCAGTGGCCAGCCTCAGTCCAGTGTTGCAAGGCCCATTCCACAGAGGACAGGGTGTGTGTGGGGGTGTGTGCACAAAACTTGCTAACATCACCACCCTGCCACATGGCCCTTTGTGCTATACTTCTGCAGATCCAGAAAGGCTATTTCAGTCCTAGTGCTGCAGGGATAGGACTTTTCAGTCCTATCCCTTGGCACTGAAAGATTACTAGCACTCCTGTCCCACTGCATAGCCACCACATTGTGCTTTGGGGAATCTGCCTTCTCCAATAAGCACTTGGCCAGAACACATACAGCGTCATGCCACAGACCTGGCAGTGTGCAAATAGCACCAACAGCAGCTAGTAGCACTCCAAAGTGACTCCCACCCTGGAAGAGAGAAAGATAACTAAACACACCACTCAGTTGGAGGCCCAGCAGTGGGCCAGAGGCAGAGAACTGGTCTGACTGCAGACCCTGCCCACCAATGAAAGCTTCTCAGGGACATCACAGGGAATATTTGGTGCAGTAGCATCAGTAGCATCTCTGGCAAACACCTGATCTGACTCAACTCAAGGCCAAGGCACCCCCAGACAGGTCCACTAACACCACAGAGACCAAACACTTCCCATAAAAGGCAAAGACAGCCATTGTAAATGATTGGACTGAAGTAAAAAGCAACCCAGTCACAAGAACAGCGCACATATATCTCCCATAGGAGACATCCCTGAAGCTCCAGGTTCTGGTGAGCAGGGGACACTACACAGCAGGGGACTACAGGACCTCTTCTTCTTCAGGTCTCTATTTTCTAATGCAGGAGGTATAGCTGTCTCTTTCTAACACAGCAAAAAAGATACAGAGTTATACAAAAATAATGAGACAGAAGAACATGTTCCAAATGAAAGAACAGGCCAAACCACAGCAAAAAAACTAAATGAAACAGATATAAGTAATGTGCTTGATATATAATTTAAAGGGATGATCATTGGGAAGCCTCGGTGGCTTAGCAGTTTAGCGCTGCCTTCAGCCCAGGGCCTGATCCTGGAGATCCGGGATCGAGTCCCATGTTGGGCTCCCTGCATGGAGCCTGCTTCTCCCTCTGCCTGTGTCTCTGCCTCATTCTCTCTCTAGTTGTGTCTCTCATGAATAAATAAATAAAATCTTAAAAAAATAAAGTGATGATCATGAAGATACTCAAAAGACTCGATAAAAAGAGTGGAAAACATCAGTGAGACCGTTAATACAGAGATGGAAAACAAACAAAAAGACCAATCAGAAAAAGAAACCACAATAAATGAAATTAAAATTATACTTGATGAAACAAATGGTGGGTATTCGTCATTTCTAATGGCTAATATGTTCCATTGTATATATAGACCACATCTTCTTCATCTTTTAATGGACACAGAGGATCCTTCCACAGTTTGGCTATTGTGGACATTGCTGCTATAAACATTATGCTGAGTGAAGTAAGTCGATCGGAGAAGGACAAACATTATATAGTTTCATTCATACAGGAACTATAAAAAATAGTGAAAGGGATTATAGGGGAAAGGAGACAAAATGAGTGGGAAATATCAGAGAGAGTGACAGAACATGAGAGACTCCAAACTCTGGGAAATGAACAAGGGGTAGTAGAAGGGGAGGTGGGTGGGGGGATGGGATGACTGGGTGATGGGCACTGAAGGGGGCACTTGACAGGATGAGCACTGGGTAGTATACTAGAAGTTGGCAAGTCGAACTCCCATAAAAATATACAAATAAATTTTAAAAAATAAAATTATACTTGATGTAATAAACAGCAGGTTAGAGGAAGCAGAGGAACCCAGAATATAGAGTATTAGAAATCAATTAAGCTGAGCAAATGAGAGAAAAATAATTATGCAAAGCAAGAATAGACTTAGAACTCAGTGACTTCATCAAACAAAATAATATTCATATTATAGGGATCACAGGAGAAAAAGAAAGGGGGCAGAAAATGTATTTGAAGAAATAATAGTTGAAAATTTCCTAATCTGGGGAAAGAAATAGGTATGAATATCCAGGAGGCACAGAGATTCCCCAATAAATTCAACCTAAGAAGGTCCACACTTTCTTAGACATATAGTAATCAAAATGACAAAAAGTAGTGAAAAGAGAAAAAAAAAAAAAGGCAAGAAAAGAGAAAACAGTTACATACAAGGGAAACCCCTAAGTCTATGAGAAGATTTTTCAGCAGAAACTTTGCAGGCTACAAGAGAGTGGCATGATATATTCAAAGTGCTGAATGGGAAAAATCTTCAGCCAAGAATACTCTGACTATTATTCAGAATAGGACAGATAAAGAGTTTTTCAGACAAAAACACTAAAGAAATACATAACCACTAAGCCCACCCAATAATAAATATTAAAGGAGACTTTTTGAGTGGAAAGACCATAAATAAGAGTAGGAAAAATAATATATCTGTAAAAACCAATCCAGGAATTCAAAAAATAAAAGGTTGCAAAATTGAACACCATATACCTGAAAGTGTGTGTGGGTGTGGTGGGGTTTAGTAAAGAATGGATTCAAAATTAAGTGATCATCAACTTAATATAGACAGCTATATGCAGAAGTTGTACAAACCTACTGATAACCACAAATAAAAAACCTAACTGATATGCAAAAACAAAACAAAACAAAACAAAGAGAAAAGAATTGGGATGCTTGGGTGGCTCAGCATTTGAGCACTTGCCTTACGTGCAGGTTGTGATCTGGTTTCCAGAATCAAGTCCCACATCGGGCTCCCTGCAAGGAGCCTATTTCTCCCTCTGCCTGTGTCTCTGCCTCTCTCTCTCTAGTTGTGTCTTTCATGAATAAATAAATAAAATCTTTTAAAAAAATAAAATATTTTTTAAAGAAAAAGAAGTCTAAGTATACCACTAAGTAAACCCAGTAAACTATGGAAGAGATCAAGAGAAGAAAGGATCAGAGAAAAACTATAGAAACAACCACAAAACTAGTAATGGGATGGCAATATATATATATATTTTTTCAATAATTACTTTGATTATAAATGAACTAAATGCTCCAATTAAAAGACAGGGTGACAGAGTGGATGGAAAAACCAGACCCAACAGTATGCTACCTATAAGACCTAAAAAAACCTGCAGAGTTTGAGGGGCTCGAGAAATATTTTTCATTCAAGTGGATGTTGAAAGAATGCTTAGGTAGCAATATTTATACTGGACTACCAAAACTGGAACAGGAAGAAATAGAAAACCTGAACAGGCCAATAACCAGGGAGGAAATTGAAGCAGTCATCAAAAACCTCCCAAGACACAAGAGTCCAGGGCCAGATGACTTCCCAGGGAATTTTATCAAACGTTTAAAGAAGAAACCATACCTATTCTCCTAAAGCTGTTTGGAAAGATAGAAAGAGATGGAGTACTTCCAAATTCATTCTATGAGGCCAGCATCACCTTAATTCCAAAACCGGACAAAGACCCCACCAAAAAGGAGAATTACAGACCAGTGTCCCTGATGAACATGGATGCAAAAATTCTCAACAAGATACTGGCCAATAGGATCCAACAGTACATTAAGAAAATTATTCACCATGACCAAGTAGGATTTATCCCTGGGACACAAGGCTGGTTCAACACCCGTAAAACAATCAATGTGATTCATCATATCAGCAAGAGAAAAACCAAGAACCATATGATCCTCTCATTGGATGCAGAGAAAGCATTTGACAAAATACAGCATCCATTCCTGATCAAAACTCTTCAGAGTGTAGGGATAGAGGGAACATTCCTCGACATCTTAAAAGCCATCTATGAAAAG
Organism: Canis lupus baileyi; assembly: GCF_048164855.1. Classification (NCBI taxonomy): domain Eukaryota; kingdom Metazoa; phylum Chordata; class Mammalia; order Carnivora; family Canidae; genus Canis; species Canis lupus. The sequence goes on from NC_132860.1 coordinate 51,442,107, forward strand.
CCCACAGCAAATATCATTCTCAATGGGGAAGCACTGGGAGCCTTTCCCCCAAGATCAGGAACAAGACAGGGATGTCCACTCTCACCACTGCTGTTCAACATAGTACTGGAAGTCCTAGCCTCAGCAATCAGACAACAAAAAGACATTAAAGGCATTCAAATTGGCAAAGAAGAAGTCAAACTCTCCCTCTTCGCCGATGACATGATACTGTACATAGAAAACCCAAAAGTCTCCACCCCAAGATTGCTAGAACTCATACAGCAATTCGGTAGCGTGGCTGGATCAAATAGACTTTAAAAAGAAAAACTATAAAAAGAAACAAAGGACACTATATCAATAAATGGGACAATTAAACAACAAGATATAAACAAAAGTAAATATTTATGCACCTAATATGGGAGCACCCAAATATATAAAACATCCAATAATAAACATAGAGGAGCTAACCAATAGTAATGTAATAATAATAATAATAATAATAAAGGGACTTTATTGACCTACTTAAATCAATGGACAGATCATCCAACATAAAATCAACTAGGAAATAGTGACTTTGACAGATACTCTGGGACAAATGGATTTCACAGATATATTCAGAACATCCCATTCTACAACAGTAGAATACACAGTTTTTTAAGTGCACACAAAACATTCTTCAGAACAGATCATATATTAAGCCAAAAAAAACAAGCCTTTGCAGATTCAAAGATCAAAGTCATATCATGCATCTTTTCTGACCACAATGCTATGAAACCAGAAATTTACCACAAGAAAAAATCTGGAAAGAGTATATATATATATATATATATATATATATATATATATATACACACACACATATACTCATATATACATATACATATACTCATGAATTGAGTGAACTCATATATATAAAATATGTGAGTGTATGTATATGTTAAATATATATAAGAATATATATATGTTAAATAACATGCTACTAAAAAATAAATGGATAAACCAAGAAATCAAATAAGAAAATAGAAATTACATAAAAAGCAATGAAAATGACAAAAGAGTAATAGAAAATATTAGGGATTCAGCAAAACCAGTACCAAGAGAAAATTTTATAGCAATAGAGGCCTACCTCAAGAAAGGAGAACATTTTTCAAATAAAAACCTAAGTTTTCACATAAAGGAGATAGAAAAAGAACAAAAAAAAAAACTAAAATCAACAGAAGAAAGGAAATAATAAAGATTAGAGTAGAAATAAATAATGCAGAAGCTAAAAACACATTAGAACTGATCAATGAAACCAGGAACTAGTTCTTTGAAGAGATCAGCATAATTGATAAACTTCTTATCAAATTTAGCAAAACAAAATAGAGAAAGGACTCATATAAATAAAATCACCAATAAAAATAAATTTATTATAAAAAAACAAATGAGAGAGGAGAAATAACAACTAACACCACTACAAACCATTGTAAGAGAATATTATGAAAAACTATATTTCAACAAATTAGATGACTTAGAAGAAATGGATAAATTTCTAGAAATATATAACCTACTGAAATGGAGGCATGAAGGTTAGAAAATTTAACCAATTGTATTTAGTAGCAAGGAAATGGAATCAGTTATCAAAAAACTCCCCCAAAACATGCCCAGGACCAGATGATCTCCCAGATGAATTCTGCCAAACATTAAAGAAGAGTTAATACTTATTCTTCTCAAAAATGAGAAAACTTCCAAATTCATTCTATGAACCCAAATACCCTGATACCAAACCAGATAAAGATACCAAAAAGAGAGAAAAAGAACTATATCTCTAATGAACACAGATGCAAAAATCCTCAACAAAATGACTAGCAAACAGAACTCGACAATATATTTTAAAAATCATTCACCACAATCAAGTGGGATTTATTCCCAGGATGAAGAGGTGGTTCAGTATTGGCAAATCAATCAACATGATACATTACATCAATGACAGAAAGAATAAAAAACATGATCATTTCAATAGATGCAGAAAAAGCATTTAAAAAAGTACAGCACCCATTCATGATAAAAAAAAAATACTCTCAACAAAGTAACTTTAGAGGTTACTTTGGTTAGAGGCACCCATTCATGATAAAAAAAAAAAACCCCTCAACATAATAAAGGTCATATATGAGGAAAGGCCATATACAAAACCCCCACAGTGAACATCATATTCGATGGGGGAAAAACTGAGAGCTTTCCCCTGAAGGTCAGGAACAAGACAAGGATGTCCATTTTCATTACATTAATTCAACATAGTACTGGAAGTCTTGGCCACAGCAATCAGACAATAAAAAAGAAATAAAAGGCATCCAACTGGTAAAGGAGAAGTAAAACTTTCACTATTTACAGGTAGTGTGATACTCTTTATGGAAAATTCTAAAGGCTCCACCCAAAACTACTAGATGTGGTAAATGAATTTAGTGAAGTCACAGGATACAAAAGCAATGTGCAGAAATCTGTTGCATTTCTGTATACTAATAATGAAGCAGCAGAAAGAAAAATTAAGAAAAATATCCCATTTACAAGTACATCAAAAATAATAAGATACCTAGGAATAAACTTAACCAAAGAGGTGAAGAACCTGTATTTTGAAAATGATAAAACATTGATGAAATAAGTTGAAGAGGACACAAAGAAGTGGAAAGACATTTCATGCTCATGAACTGAAGGAACTTATATTGTTAAAAGGTCTATACTATGCAAAGCATAATGTAATCCTTATCAAAATATCCAAACCATTTTTCACACAACTGGAACAAACAATCCTAAAGATTTGTATGGAACCACAAAAGACCCCAAATATACAAAACAATTTGAAAAAGTAAAACAAAACTGGAAGTATCACAATTCCAGATTTGAAGTTACTCTACAGAGAAGTTGAAATTAAAGCAGTAATATATAATAGTATATAATTGAATTATAATATATATTATTATATTATGTTATATTATAATCCACCATAGAAAGAAGGAATGAAATCTTGCCATTTGTAAATGATGTGGATGAAGCTAGAGTGTATTATGCTAAGTGAAATAAGTCAGTCAGAGAAAGACAAATACCATAATTTCACTCCTATGTGGAATTTAGTAAACAAAACATATGAACATAGGAAAGGGAAAAGAGAAGGAAGCAAACCATGAAACTCTTAAATATAGAGAACAAACTGAGGGTTGATGGAGGGACGTCAGCAAGAGACAAGCTAAATGAGTGATGGACATTAGAGTGCATTTGCGATGAGCACTGGATGTTATATATAAGTGATGAATCACTAAATTCTACTCCTGAAACTAATATTATACTATATGTTAACTAATCAGAAATCAAATAAAAACTTGAAACTAATTAACTAAACAAACAAACAAACCCACAACTATGTGGTCATTTGTTCTTTGGCAGACCAGGAAAGAATACCCAATAGGATAAAGAGAGTCTTTCAACAAAAGGTTTTGAGAAAACTGGACAGCAACATGAAAAAGAATGAAAGTGGACCACTTTCTTACACCATACACAAAAATAAATTCAAAATGGATCAGACTTGAATGTGAGACCTAAAGATATAAAAATCTTAAAAAAAAAATAAAATAAAATAAAAAATAAATAAATAAATAAAAATAAATAAATAAAAAAAATAAAAATCTTAGAAGAGAGCACAGGCAGTAATTTCTCAACATTTGCCATAGCAATATTTTTCTAAATATGTTTTCTGAGGTAAGGGAAATAAAAGCAAAAATAAACCATTGGGACTACATCAACATAAAAAGCTTCTGTGCAGTGAGGGAAAAATGAACAAAATTAAAAGGTAGCCTACTGAGTGGGAGACGATATTTTCAAATGATATATTCAATAAAAAGTTAGAATCCAAAATATGTAAAGAAATTGTCAAACTCAACACCCCAAAACCAAATAATCCAATTTAAAAATGGGCAGAAGACATGAACAAACATCTCAAAAGAAAACATTCAGATGGCCAACGGGCATATGAAGAGATGCTCAGTATCATTCATCATCAGGGAAATAGAAATCAAAACAACCGTGAAATATCATCTCACACCTGTCAAAATGGCTAGAATCCAAAACACAAGAAACAAGTGTTAGCGAGGATGTAGAGGAAAGGAAACTTTCTTACACTGTTGGTAGGAATGCAAACCCATGCAGCCACTGTAGAAACCACTATGGAGTTTCTTCAAAAATTTAAAAATAGGGATGCCTGGGTGGCTCAGCGGTTGAGCGTCTGCCTTTGGCTCAGGGAGTGATCCCGGAGTCCCAGGAGTGAGTGTGCTCATTCATTTGTTTGTTAACAAATTAATTTATTCGTTTATTTATTCATTCATGAAATTGGTCACATAAAGCTCCTTATGTGTCAGAAGCTGGGGAAATGAATAAGACACAATTTTTTATCTCAAGAAGCACTAAACTATTTATGTCAATATATTAAAAGCTATTGACCATGTAACTGTGAAGTAAAGGGATGGACAATACTCTGTGGAAAGCACTAAGTTTAAGGGAATTTAGCTTCACAATGGAGAAAATATTTGAGCTGGAGTTTAGAAGATGATGAGTAAAAATTTACCAACAAAGAGGCTGACTATTCAGGAAAAGAAAATAACATTGAGTGGTAGAAGTTTCTGATGGGTTTAAAGGATAGCAGGGAATTTAGGGTGTCTAGAGTATGGGATAAATGGGTACAGGGAGGTAGCAGAAATTGAATTTGGAAATATAATTAGAAAACTTAACTATCATGCTATAAATTGGTCCTTTTTCTTGATAGGGAGTCGACTGAGCTTCTTAATGTATGTTTTAGCTGAGCATTCTTCATTTAAGATGGAACCCTCCTAGCATTATGGAAGGGAGACTCAAGAGTGAAAAACTGTTGAAAAGAAAAGTCAGCTCATGATTCTCCTCTCATACTTTTTCTTTTCCTTCCTATTTTTCTTTTCTCATGCCTCCTCATATTCCTTCCTTCTTTTCTCTTTTTTCTCTTTCTCTTTCTTCTGTTTGCTTTCTTCCTTCCAGGAAATGTTTATTCAGTACCAGGCTTGTGCTAGATCCAGTTTTAGGCTTTGAGGATAAAAAAATTAGTAAAGGATAGCTTCTATATTCAAAGAGCCTGTAGCCCAAGGGTGGGGGGAATTAATTCACCACTACTGAGTGGTAAAACCTATGAAAAAGGTCAAATGGTCATTCAAGTAGGAAATATGAAAGCCAGCAGAAAAATTATGATAATGGGTGGAAAGAGTAAAATTAGAGCTACTGAATCATCCTAAGGTAGGACCTATAAAGTTTAATAATTCCCATAATAGAAAACAGATTTATAGTACCCACTATACAATTGTTTTCAGATGTGGGATGTGTGTGTGTTGAGTAATAAATTTATTTTTTTAATAAATTTATTTTTTATTGGTGTTCAATTTGCCAACATACAGAAAAACACCCAGTGCTCATCCCGTCAAGTGCCCCCCTCAGTGCCTGTCACCCATTCACTCCCACCCCCCACCCTCCTCACCTTCCACCACCCCTAGTTCATTTCCCAGAGTTAGGAGTCATTATGTATTGTCTCCCTTTCTGATATTTCCCACACATTTCTTCTCCCTTCCCTTCTATTCCCTTTCACTATTATCTATATTCCCCAAATGAATGAGAACATATAATGTTTGTCTTTCTCCGATTGACTCATTTCACTCAGCATAATACCCTCCAGTTCCATCCACATTGAATCAACTGGTGGGTATTTGTCATTTCTAATGGTTGAGGAATATTCCATTGTATACATAAACCACATCTTCTTTATCCATTCATCTTTCGATGGACACTGAGGCTCCTTCCACAGTTTGGCTATTGTGGACATTGCTGCTAGAAACATCGGGGGGAAGGTGTCCCGGCGTTTCATTGCATCTGTGTCTTTGGGGTAAATCCCCAACAGTGCAATTGCTGGGTCGTAGGGCAGGTCTATTTTTAACTCTTTGAGGAACCTCCACACAGTTTTCCAGAGTGGCTGCACCAGTTCACATTCCCACCAACAGTGCAGGAGGGTTCCCTTTTCTCCACATCCTCTCCAACATTTGTGGTTTCCTGCCTTGTTAATTTTCCCCATTCTCACTGGTGTGAGGTGGTATCTCATTGTGGTTTTGATTTGTATTTCCCTGATGGCAAGTGATGCAGAGCATTTTCTCATGTGCATGTTGGCCATGTCTATGTCTTCCTCTGTGAGATTTCTCTTCATGTCTTTTGCCCATTTCATGATTGGATTGTTTGTTTCTTTGGTGTTGAGTTTAAGAAGTTCTTTACAGATCTTGGAAACTAGCCCTTTATCTGATACGTCATTTGCAAATATCTTCTCCCATTCTGTAGGTTGCCTTTTAGTTTTGTTGACTGTACCCTTTGCTGTGCAAAAGCTTCTTATCTTGATGAAGTCCCAATAGTTCATTTTTGCTTTTGTTTCTTTTGCCTTCGTGGATGTATCTTGCAAGAAGTTACTGTGGCCGAGTTCAAAAAGGGTGTTGCCTGTGATCTCTTCTAGGATTTTGATGGACTCTTGTCTCACATTTAGATCTTTCATCCATTTTGAGTTTATCTTTGTGTCTGGTGCAAGAGAGTGGTCTAGTTTCATTCTTCTGCATGTGGATGTCCAATTTTCCCAGCACCACTTATTGAAGAGACTGTCTTTCTTCCAATGGATAGTCTTTCCTCCTTTATCGAATATTAGTTGACCATAAAGTTCAGGGTCCACTTCCGGGTTCTCTATTCTGTTCCATTGATCTATGTGTCTGTTTTTATGCCAGTACCATTGTATCTTGATGATCACAGCTTTGTAATACAGCTTGAAATCTGGCATTTTGATGCGCCCAACTTTGGTTTCCTTTTTTAAAAAACATTTTTTGGTATATTTTTTTATTGGAGTTCGATTTGCCAACATGTAGTATAACACCCAGTGCTCATCCCGTCAAGTGCCCCCCTCAGTGCCCATCACCCAGTCACCCCATCCCCCCGCCCACTTCCCCTTCCACTACCCCTTGTTCATTTCCCAGAGTTCAATGTCTCTCATGTTCAATACTCCTCTAGCTATTTGGGGTCTTTTCTGGTTCCATACAAATCATAATTGTTCCATCTCTGTGAAAAAAAATCCATGGTATTTTGATAGGGATTGCATTGAATTTATCAATTACCCTAGATAACATAGACATTTTCACAATATTTATTCTTCCAATCCATGAGCATGGAACGTTTTTTTATCTCTTTGTGTCTTCCTCAATTTCTTTCATGAGTGTTCTGTAGTTTTGGGAATACAAATCCTTTACCGCTTTGCTTAGTTTTATTCCTAGGTATCTTATGCTTTTGGGTGAAATTATAGATGGAATTGACTCCTTAATTTCTCTTTCTTCAGTTTCACTGTTAGTGTATAAAATGCCACTGATTTCTGGGCATTGATTTTGTATCCTGCTACACTGCTGAATTGCTGTATGAGTTCTAGCAATCTTGGGGTTGACTCTTTTGGGTTTTCTATGTACAGTATCATGTCATCTGCGAATAGGGAGAGTTTGACCTCTTCTTTGCCAATTTGAATGCCTTTTATTTCTTTTTGTTGTCTGATTGCTGAGGCTAGGACTTCCAGTACTACGTTGAATAGCAGTGGTGAGAGTGGACATCGCTGTCGTGTTCCTGATCTAGTGGAAAGGCTCCCAGTGTTTCCCCATTGAGAATGATATTTGCTGTGGGCTTTTTGTAGATGGCTTTTAAGTGCTGAGGGATGTTCCCTCTATCCCTACACTCTGAAGCGTTTTGATCAAGAATAGAGTCTGTATTTTGTCAAATGCTTTCTCTGCATCTATTGACAGGATCAATGGTTCATGTTTTTTCTCTTATTGATATCATCTATCACGTTGATTGTTTTATGAGTGCTGAACCAGCCTTGCATCCTGGAGATAAATCCCATTTGGTCATGGTGAATAATCTTCTTAACTTATTGTTGGATCCTATTGACTAGTATCTTGGTGAGAATTTTTGCATCTGTGTTCCTCAGGGGTATTAGTCTATAATTCTCCCTTTTGGTGGGGCCTTTGTCTGGTTTTGTAATTAAGGTGATGCAGGTCTCGTAAAATGAGTTTGGAAGTATTCCATCCCTTTCAATCTTTCAGAACAGCCTTAGTAGAATAGGTATTGTTTCTTCTTTAAACGTTTGAAAGAATTCCCCTGGGAATCCATCTGGTCCTGGACTTTTGTGAGTTGGGGTTTTTTGATGCCTGCTTCAATTTCCTCCCTGGTTATTGGCCTGTTCAGGTTTTCTATTTCTGTTCCATTTTGGTAGTTTGTGGTTTTCCTGAAATGTGTCCATGTCTTCTAGACTGCCTAATTTTTGGCCTATATCTGATCATAATATGGTTTAAAAATCGTTTGTATTTCCTTGGTGTTGGTTGTGATCTCTCCTTTTTCATTAGTGATTTTATTAATTTGAGTCTTTTCTCCTTTCTTTTTAATAAGGCTGGCTAATGGTTTATCCATCTTATTAATTCTTTCAAAGAACCAGCTCCTGGTTGTGCTTATCTGTTCTACAGCTCTTCTGGTCTCTATTACATTGAGTTCTACTCAAATCTTTATTAACTCTCTTCTTCTGCTTTTATTTGCTGTTCTTTCTCCCGTTCCTTTAGGAGTGAGTTTCACTTGGGTATTTGAGTTTTTTCCAATATTTTGAGGGATGCTTGTATTGCGATGTATTTCCCTCTGAGGACTGCTTTTGCTGTATCCCAAAGAGTTTGAATGGTTGTATCTTCATTTTCATTAGTTTCCATGAATCTTTTTTAATTCTTCTCTAATTTCCTGGTTGACCCATTCATCTTTTAGCAGGATGCTCTTTAACTTCCACGTGTTTCAGTTTCTTCCAAATTTCTTCGTGTGATTGAGTTCAAGTTTCAAACCATTTTGTTCTGAAAATATACAGGACACAATCCCAATATTTTGGTATTGGTTGAGACTTGATTTGTGACCCAGTACATGGTCTATTCTAGAGAAAGTTCCATGTGCACTTGAGAAGAATGTGTATTTAGTTGCATTCAGATGCAACTTCTGTGTATATTTGTGAAATCCATCTGGTCCAGTGTATCATTTAAAGCTTTTGTTTCTTTGGTTTTGTTGTGCTTAGAAGATCTGTCATTTGCAGAAAGTGAATGTTGAAGTCTCTTACTAATTGTATATTATTATCTAAGTATGTCTTTACTTTGGTTATTAATTGATCAATATACTTGGCAGTTCCCACATTAGAGGCATAAATATTCATGATTGTTATGTCTTCTTGTTGGAAAGACCCTTTAAGTATGATATAGTGTCCCTCTTCATCTCTTACTACAGTCCTTGGGATAAACTTTAATTTTTCTAGTATGAGGATTGCTACCCCAGCTTTCTTTTGAGGACCATTTGAATGGTAAATGGTTCTCCACCCTTTCATTTCAGCCTAGAGGTGTCCTTAGGTCTAAAATGAGTGTGTTGTAGACAGCAAATTGATGTGTCTTACTTTTTTATCCAGTCTGAAACCCTGCATCATTTGATGGGATCATTTAGCCCACGTTCAGAGTTACTATTGAAAGATATGAATTTAGTGTCATCATAATACCTAGTCAGCCCCTGTTTCTGTGGATTATTTCTCGGGCTTCCTCTTTCTTTTACAAAGTCCCCCTTAATATTTCTTGCAGAGCTGAATTGGTGGTCACATATTCTTTCAGTTTCTGCCTATCTTGGAAGCTCTTTATCTCCCCTTCTGTTCTGAATGAGAGACTTGCTGGATAGAGTATTCTTGGCTGCATGTTCTTCTCATTTAGTACCCTGAATATATCCTGCTAGCCCTTTCTGGACTGCCAGGTCTTTGCGGAAAGGTGTGCTGTTAATCTAATATTTCTCCCCATATAAGTCAGGGATCTCTTGTCTCTTGCTGCTTAAAGATTTTCTATTTATCTTTGGAATTTTCAAGTTTCACTATTAAATGTCGAGGTGTTGAATGGTTTTTATTGATTTTGGAGGGGACTTTTCTATTCCGGATCTTAATGCCTTTTTCCCTCCCCAGTTAGGGAAGCTGTCAGCTATGATTTGTTCAAATATGCTTTCTGACCCTCTGTCCCTCTTGGTGCTCTCTGGAACCCCATTCCAGAGAAGGGTTCTTCCTTCTGAGGCTATCATTTATTTCCCTTAACGTTTACTCATGGTCTTTTAATTGTTTTTCTCTTTTTTCCTCAGGTTTCTCCCTTGCCATCAACCTGTCTGTTATGTCACTCACTCTTTCTTCTACCTCGTCATTAACCCTCGTCATTAGGACCTCCAGTTTGGATTGCATCTCTTTTAATTCATTTTAATTTCGGCCTGATTAGATCTAAATTCTGCAGCTATGAAGTCTCTTGAATCCTTTATGTTTTTTTCCAGAGCCATCAGTAGCTTATAATTGAGTTTCTGAACTGGATTTCTGACATTGGATTGTGATCCAAATTCTATAACTCTGTGGGAGAGAGTATGGTTTCTGATTCTTTCTTTCATGGTGAGTTCTTCTTTCTAGTCATTTTGCTCAGTGCAGAGTGGCTGTATGAGTGGGCTGAGTCAAGAATATCAACCACGACCTAAGTAAATTTCACTCTAGATGATTCCACCTAGGTCAGGGGCTAGAAATTGAAAACAAAGATCAGAATGTAATAAAACAAAAGGACCTCTAAAGTGAAAGCAAATTTTGAAACAAAGTAGTAAAAAATAAAAGGCCAAGAATCCCAAAGAAAAAAGAGAAAAAAAAAAAAAAAAAACGAAAAGAAGAAAAAAAGGGGGGGAGCTACTGGGAGATAGTGGTGGTGATGAAGTTTAGTGGAGGGAAAATGTAGCCTATCCACATGTACTCGGGGGAGCTGCCCCCCCCCCCGCCAGGTGCTGGGCTCAGTGGGAGCTGTTTACCCTCTGTTCCCTGGCAGCCTTGCCTCTCCCAGGCACAAAGAGACACAAGGAGGAACAACAACACTGGCAGCAGCCAGGTCTCCAGCTCTGGAGTCAGCTCCCACAGTAACTACTGGAGTCTCAAAGTCCACACTAGCCTAGATGCTCCTGAGGGCAGGTGCAGGTGCACTTTCTGCACAGCTTGGGGGCGCCCAGCAGTAGGAGCATCCTCGCTGTCATGTGCTCTCCTGCCTCCGCCTGTCCCGGGGGGACTGCCGGATCCTGGGCTGTGTCCCCAGGCACCCTGGGATCCGGGGCCTGTGCTGTTGGAATTGCGCTCTGGGGTTGTGGCTTCCGAAGGCAGCAGGGTGCAGACCCCTCTGCCCAGAGCCCCTGCCTCACCGCCTGGCTTCTCCCCGAGGCCCTGCCTGGTGCACACTCTAGCCCCTTACCGAGATCGGCCTGAGGTGTGTAGTGCACTATCCCTGAGCACACTTCCTCTATGAGGGATTCCGGGAGACTGGAGGCTCCACTGCCTCTCCTGCAGTTCTGCCTGATTTCCCTACTAAGCGCCTTTCTGTCGGGGAGAATCTGGTGCAAATTTTTTAAAGTTCCTGTTTTTCTGGGGCTGGGTTTTCCTGTCCCAGAGGCTCTCACAGCCTGGTCTTGGCACGTCTCCTTCCGGGGCCTCTACCACACTTGATTCTTTTTTATTTTCTTCCACCTTCCTACCTTGCTTAAATCAAAAACCCTTCTCTCTGTAGGGTTCCGGCTGTCCTCTCTTTAAATCGCAGGTCAGTGTAAGCTGTTTGCCCTGTTAAGCCTTTGTTCCCTGTAGGCAGGCCTCTCTTGAGGGTAAAAGGAAAGAAAAAGAGAAAAGGCAGGTTCAGATCCCCAGCACCACAGCTGAGAGATCCCAGTGTATGTCAAACTGTAGACTCCTATAGTGACCACTTACTCAGATCCTCCTGGGGTCAGTGGGGGAACACTGATTTGTACAATTTGAAGGACGTCTGATGGAGAGATTTCTCTGGTGCATGGCACCTGCTCCACTCCTGGAGTAAGTGGAGGGTCACCCCACTTCCATTGCAGGGCCCTAGCATGAAAAGTATTCACCTGGTCAAGTGATGAAAAGCAGATGAAAGCAGAGGGTTGCTGAGTTCCAGTCCTTTGCAAGGACCCAGTTCAAGGATGGACCCTCTATCCATCCCCAATTTGGAGTTTATTTCACATGCTGAGTTTTCTCCCAGGCTCACTGACCTAAAACCACTTTACTGCTTCAGTGCTTGGGAACTCTGCTGGCTCAGGTCCCCCTATCCTTTCTGTGCCTCTGGGAATACTGTGACCTCACTGTCCCTCCTACAATTCTGCCCCATTTCACTGCTGAGCACTTTTCAGGCAGGAAAAACTCAGAGGCAGATTTCTAAAGGTCCCAATTTTGAGCCCCAGGACTGTATCACTTTCTTACAGCTGGTTTACAAAGGCTCCTTCCACCCCCCAACCTTTATCTCCAGATATATTCCCTCCATTTCCCTTCTCCTCACTCCTACATTGCAAGAAGTGGTCACTTTTCTATTTGTAGAGTTCCAGCTGTTCTTTCTTTACATCTCAGGTTGAATTCATTGGTGTTCAGGATGGTTTGAAAGTTATCTAGCTAAATTTGGAGGATCAGATGAAACTCTTCCGCCATCTCACCTCTTCCGTCTCCTTCTTTACTTTTAAATTTATTTTCCTCCATAGAACTTACGAGTTTTTAACTTACTACATATTTTTTTATAAAAATTTTTATTTATTTATAATAGAGAGAGAGAGAGAGAGAGAGAGGCAGAGACACAGGCAGAGGGAGAAGCAGGCTCCATGCACCGGGAGCCTGATGTGGGATTCGATCCCAGGTCTCCAGGATCGCGCCCTGGGCCAAAGGCAGGCGCCAAACCGCTGCGCCACCCAGGGATCCCTAACTTACTACATATTTATACTATTATTGTATATATATCTCTCCATGCTATGAAGGCTAAGGTTTGTTTCTGTTTTGTTCATTGCTGATATTGCACTCTCAATATCAAGAACAAAGGTAACAACACAGAAAACAATAGATATATTTGTGAGTATGTGGAGAAAGGGATGGAAATGCAAACTATTGCAGCCCCTCTGGAAAACAGTATGGAGGGTCCTCAAAAGGTTAAATATAGAACTACCTTATGACATAGCAATTGCACTACTAGGTATTTACCCAAAGGATACAAAAATACTGACTTGAAGGGGCACATGAATTCTGATGTTTCTAGCAGCATTAACAATAGCCAAATTATGGAAAGAGTTCAAGTGTTCATTGACCCATGAATGGATAAAGATGTGAGATATATTCTGTATATATATATATATAAATTGAAATAAAAATTCTGTAATATATATATATATAATTGAATTGAAATAAAAATGTGTGTGTGTGTGTCTGTGTGTGTGTGTGTAATTCAGCCATAAAAAAAGAATAAAATCTTGCCATTTGCAATGACCTGGATGGAGCTAGAGTGCATTATGCTAACCAAAATAAGTCAATCAGAGAAAGACAAATACCATATGATTTTTCTCATATGTGGGATTTAAGAAACTAAACAGATGAACATAGTGGAAAGGAGAATAAAGAGAGGGAAGAAAAGCATGATGCACTCTTAACTACAGAGAACGAACTGAGGGTTACTGGAGGGAGGTGGGTGAGGGATGGGCTATGTAGTGATAGATATTAAGGAGGCCACTTGTGATGAGCAATGGGTATTATAGATAAGTGTTGAATCACTAAATTCTACTTCTTAATCCAATATTACCATATCTGTTAACTAACTAGAATTATATAGAAACTTGAAACAAGGGAAACAAACAAAAAACAGTACCAGACAAATAGTAGGCACTAGTTAAGTAGGTGCTGAAGAAATGAATACACACACACACACACACACACACATGAATTTTAAGAATTAGGATACTTTTCATTGAGTGCTTTGTTTCATTATGCTAAAAAATTGCAATATTATTCCCACCAGGGCACCTTCAACTAATGGGAGATACTAAAGATGAGAGTAATGAGGTGGAGGGAGTTTGAGCACCAGAAGCAGATTACTTATCTTTAATTTCCATCTACTGCCCCACAGTACTTTTGTAGTCTTGTTCAAATTATTTGGATTCTGAATTTCCAAGTGTATGAAATGAGATACTTTTCTTACAATCTCATAGGGATATTTTTAGAAAAAATAAGGGAGAAAAGAGGAAATATTCTAAATATTGAAAGACTCTTTTTAAATGTATCTTAGTAATAGTGTTTTGCTCATATTATTTAGCAAAGGCTTAAGTGATTGGATGCTGGAAAATCTATATTATGAACCACCTTAGATAAGTTTGCCCAACTACATTCTAAAAAGTACCATGTAGGGTATATGAGTATATAGAAGTATGTTACATTTTTTTTTACATTATTTTTATAAGTTGTCAAAATTGTTTTACAACAAGCAGTGTTTCCATGAGATTTATTGTATAGTATATTCTGGATTTGGCTCATAGTTAGAATTTTTCAAGTTTAATTTTTTTATATTCTTTCAGATAAAAATCTACTCCCAGTGTAATCTATGAATTTTTATAATTTTTAAAATTAATGAATCCCTGGAAACCTTGTTAAAATTTTCTTCTCATACTCTAAAATAATTTCCAATAATAAATAATTTCATTATTTTTTTTTCAAAAAAATTTCAAAGATTTCCTCATTCTTAGATATTTTTAGTAAGACTCTGATTTATTATGTATCCTATGATCACCACTTAATAAAATCTTTTTTGGACTCTTGAAGATCCAGCATTATCATCTTAGACAAAGAGAATTGGGTTGACTAAAAAAAAAAAAGATTGCAAATTCTAAAGAAAAAGGAATAAATCAGAAATAGTTCACAGGTACAGTAAATATTATGGTCAACCCTCAAGTGATAATAAATAGTATAATGACATTTTCATCTCACTAATTGATGTTCTTGGTTTGCCAGTCTCAGAGTGAATAGTAACTACTCTCAAATAAGAGATAGTAAGCCTAAACACAATGCTAAGTTTTGTATGACCAATATATTTAGTTTTAATTTTAGAATAAAATTATTCTTTCCCTTGATCTATGTGTCTTGTTTTGTGCCAGTACCATACTGTCTTAATGTCTACAGCTTTGTAATAGAGCTTGAAGTCTGGAACTTGATGCCTCTGGCTTTTCTTTTTCAGGATTGCTCTGGCTATTTGGAATCTTTTGTGGTTACATACAAATTTAAGGATTGTTTGTTTTAGCTCTGTGAAAAATGACAGTGGTAATATGATAAGCATTAATTACATCGAATGTATAAATTACTTTGCGTAGAATGGATATTTTAGCAATGTTTATTCTTCCAATCCAAGAGCGTGGAATGTTTTTCCACTTCTTTATGTTGTCTTTAATTTCTTTCATAAGTATTCCATAGTTTTCAGAGTAGAAGTCTTTTACCTCTTTCATTAGGTTTATCATATCATCTGCAAATAATGATAGCTTGACCTGTTATTTGCCAATTTGGATGACATTTATTTCTTTTTCTTGTCTGATTGCTGAGGCCCAAACTTCCTGTGCTATGTTAAATAACAGTGGTGAGAGTGGACATCCTTGTTTTATTTCTGACCATAGAGGTAAAACTGAGTTTTTCCCTATTATGGATGATATTAGCTGTGGGTCTTTCATATCTGGCTTTTATGATATTGAGATATGTTTCTTCTATGCCTACTTTATTGAGGGTTTTTATCAAGAATAGATGCTTTATTTCCTCAAATGGCAACACCCATAAAACCAAATAATCCAGTTAAGAAATAGACAGAAGACATGAATAGATTTTTTTTTTCAAATAAGACATCCAGATGGCTAACAGATACATGAAAAGGTGCTCAATATTACTCATCATCAGGGAAATACAAACCAAAATCACAATGAGATGCCACCTCACATTGGTCAGTGTGGCTAGAATTAACAACACAGGAGAGACAATAGATGTTGTCAAGAATGAGAAGAAAGGGCAACTCTTGCATTATTGGTGGGAATGCAAACTGGTGCAGGCACTCAGGAAAACAGTATGGTGATTTCTCCAAAAACTAAATATAGAGCCACCCTATGATCCAGCAATTGCACTACTAGGTATTTATGCAAAAGATACAAAAATATACATTCAAAGGAGTACATGCATCCCTATGTTTATAGCAGCATTATGAACAATAGCCAAATTATGGAGAACGCAAATGGATATAAAAGATGTGGTATTTATATACAATAGGGTACTATTCAGCCATCAAAAGGAATGAAATCTTGCCATTTGCAAAGATGTGGATAAAGCTAGAGTGTATTATGCTAAGTTAAATAAGTCAGTGAGAGAAAAATACCATATGATTTCACTCATATGTGAACATTCAGAAGGAGGAAAAAGAGAAAGGGAAAAGATTCATGATAAACTCAACTACAGAGAACAAAACTGAGGGTTGATGGAGGAAGATGGGTGGGGGATGGGATAGATGTAGGTAATGGGTATTCATGTTATCATGAGCACTGGGAGTTAGATGTAAATGATGGACCACTGAACTCCATTCCTGAAACCAATATTGAACTGTATGTCAACTAACTAGAATTCAAATTTTAAAAATAGAAAAAAATAAAATTAAATTATCTTGTGATTACAACTAATATACTCCTAAATCCCAGTGTAGGACTGCCAAATGATTCTATATTTTCATAGTATAACTGCCTTTATGCATTGCTTATTAGATTTTGGGTTTATTTCATCACTATCTATTATAGCATCAATGGAACAAATAAATGTACTATGTATCAGAGAGCTCCACTGAGAAATTTTACAGTTTTTAATATCCAGATATTGAGTCTAATTAAGCATTTACTTAAAATGTAAGACAAGCTAGTGTAATTTCAGGCTTTAAGAATCTGAGAAATATTTCTAGTAAATTCAGAAATATCAGATTTCTAGATCCCTGGAAATCTAGTAGTAATTCAGTAAACCAAAAATCTTCAATTTATCCTAGATTTTAAAACCAGGCTTTGAAAACATTAAAGTGATTACTTTTAAAGCTTCACCTATAATAATGTGAAGATAAGAATCAATGAAAATATATTCTGTGAACAAAGAATTTTTTCCCCTGAAGTCCTGAGTCACGAATCACAGGTTACAAATAATACTCTGTTTCTGAGGCATTATGCTCCCCACACCACAATAATTAAATTGATGATGATCTCTTTCTCTCGATCCTAATTAATACTTTATATTTTAATTCTTACCATCAAATCATGTATTTAAGTGAAAAATTGCAATTGCTTTAATAATGGATTTGTCCCCTTTATAGAATAATATACAATATCTGATAGTGTTATACTAATGTCTATTTATTCACTGTAATTAAAATTATGCATACTGTAAGAAATTTAAGATCCTTTTTTTAAAGAATAAAATTTATTTTTTTTAAAGATCTATTTGTTTATTCATGAAGACAGAGAGAGAAAGAGAGAGAGAGGCAGAGACACAGGCAGAGGGAGAAGCAGGCTCCATGCTGGGATCCCGATGTGGGATTCGATCCCTGGTCTCCAGGATCATGCCCTGGAATGAAGGTGGTGCTAAACCTCTGAGCCACCTGAGCTGCCCAGAAATTTAAGATCCTTTAAAACCTATCAAGTGGCAAGTATGAGATATGAGTGGCCCTCCTACATCCATAATGGTCATTGATCATTGATCAAATAGCTCTTTCCTGCTGACCCTGGATATCACCAAAAAATCTTCATTAAAATCTGCTTACATTTAGTATTCTTTCCTCAGTAATTAAGAAACCTATGAAACTGTCTTGAATTGTCTTTATTCTTTCAAAATAAAATATTTTCTTTATCTGTTATTTTAATAGCTTAATAGTTGAAATTCAATCAAAATTTTAAAAAACAAATAGTTAATAGCCCTCAGTTTCTAATTCATTTGGTAGTAAATAAAGGTGGATGTGGGTGGGTTTTGGCATATTTTGTTGCCCTGATAAGTGAACCAGCATCATAAGCCTGTGATGTATGATCTGCTGCAATAGACTAGATAATATCCTATTATCTCTTCCTACTCGGTACTTCTGAAGTGAAGCAAGGTTGCATAACAACCACAGTAGTTTAATCTTTGAAGCCTTTTATATAGCTGTGTCAAAAATTAATAAGTTGAAATTCTATTCCCATGTATCTGTGAGCCAATTTCAGTGGAATACAAGGATGTCTCTCAATGAGGGCATGCTGGCATTTGGAGATGACAATTCTTTGCTGTACAATATTGTCTCTCATCTCACTATATGTTTAGGGTCTCCCAGCTTTTATCCTCTTAAATCAGTCATGCCTGTAAAAATCCAAAAGTTTGGAGCACCTAGCTGGCTCAGTGGTTGAGCATCAACCTTTGGTTCCAGTTGTGATATCTGGGATTGAGTCCTGTATGAGGTTCCCTGTGGGGAGTCTGCTTCTCCCTCTGTCTTTATCTCTACCTCTCTCTGTGTGTCTCTCATTAATAAATAAATAAAATCTTTAAAAATATCCAAGAGTTCACCAACTTATATTTCTGTGTTGTAGACACAATAAAAAGGAAGTATTATGCTATAACAATAATTGTGCCTTTAAAGATATATGAAAGATGCCTCATGAACCAGTTGATACATCTAGCCTAAGATTTTTTTAATAATAAATTTATTTTTTATTGGTGTTCAGTTTGCCAACATACAGAATAACACCCAGTGCTCATCCCGTCTAGCCTAAGATTTTTATCAGAAATACTGAGGTAAAAGCAAACATCAACTCTGGATGTATGGTGGATAAAGTTCAAAAATAGATTCAACTTAATTTTCAAATTAAATTCACAAAAACTTGAAGGGCTTTTATAGATGAGTCATTCTCATGCCTATATTATTGTTTATCTTAAACTGATTCCATAGATTCATGCTGCTTATCTAACACATCATCACTGAATTGGTGTGTTAGAATGAATAACTGATTAAACAAGGAGAAAGAATGGTTTCTATAAGGTTAATTCTGAGGTGGCTGAGATATATTTTGGTTGACAAAGAATATAGAGGAAAAATAATTCAATGATGGAAACAGAACACATTGAGTGGGTCCCTTTTTTCCATATAGGCTTAAAGAACTAAAAGGTCATGGTTACCATGGTGAGGAGTTGAAAGACCACAGCCACTCCTCTCTTCTCTGAGAAGCTAAATTTGTTACTTGTTCTCTGTCACACTTGAGAGCTCTCTGGTTACAACAATAAAATAACTCTAATAATTATAGACCTCTGCATTCAGCTTTTTATTTCTGTTAGTGCTATGTACCTCTTTCTTATCTGGCTGCCCTCCAGGGGGAGCTTCTGGTTTGGTTCTGCCTCAGGTTTCATGCAGAAGTCAGGCCTCTGTAGCATTGCCCCCTACAGCAAACCTCCCCCAAGAAACATTGGGCAAGAGAAATTGTAATAAAGATTTCATGTGGGACTGAGAAGAGGTTTGCATTTCACATCACAGAACAGCGCAATTTATTACAATTCCCCATTTGATGTTTTTGTTTTCATTCAAAGTTGCTTATTTAATGATGAAGCATTAGGATTTCTCTCCTTCTTCATGCCTTTTATATCTCTACTATTATGTCAAACAATCCAGCTCTGTCTTCAAATTTGTAAACAATATTTTGCAAGAAAAACCCTATATTTATTAGAATCCTCCCTTATTTATAAAGTGGTTCAACAACCATCTAATCTTTTTGTTTTCAATTCAGGTGAAATTAATGTACAGTGTTATATTAGTTTAGGTATAATACAGTAATTCGATAATTTTGTACATAGTGACCATCATGGTAAGTGTACTCTAAGTCTCCCTCACCTATTTCACCCATTCGCGTACTCTACCTCCCCTCTGGTAGCCTCCAGTTTATTTTCCATATTTAAGAGTCTCTTCTTGCTTATTTGTCTCTTTTTACTTTGTTCATATTTCTCTTTTTTAATAATAAATTTTTTATTGGTGTTCAATTTGCCAACATACAGAATAACACCCAGTGCTCATCCCGTCAAGTGCCCCCCTCAGTGCCCGTCACCCATTCACCCCCACCCCCAGCCCTCCTCCCCCTTCCACCATCCCTAGTTCGTTTCCCAGAGTTAGGAGTCTTTGTGTTCTATTTCCATTTCTGATATTTCCTACCCATTTCTTCTCCCTTCCCTTATATTCCCTTTCACTATTATTTATATTCCCCAAATGAATGAGACCATATAATGTTTGTCCTTCTCCGATTGACTCATTTCACTCAGCATAATACCCTCCAGTTCCATCCACGTCGAAGCACATGGTGGGCATTTGTCGTTTCTAATGGCTGAGGAATATTCCATTGTATACATAAACCACATCTTCTTTATCCATTCATCTTTCGATGGACACCGAGGCTCCTTCCACAGTTGGGCTATTGTGGCCATTGCTGCTAGAAACATCGGGGTGCAGGTGTCCTGGCTTTTCATTGCATCTGTATCTTTGGGGTAAATCCCCAACAGTGCAATTGCTGGGTCATAGGGCAGGTCTATTTCTAACTCTTTGAGGAACCTCCACATAGATGCAATCCCTATCAAAATACCATGGACTTTCTTCAGAGAGTTAGAACAAATTATATTAAGATTTGTGTGGAATCAGAAAAGACCCTGAATAGCCAGGGGAATTTTAAAAAAGAAAACCATAGCTGGGGGCATCACAATGCCAGACTTCAGGTTGTACTACAAAGCTGTGGTCATCAAGACAGTGTGGTACTGGCACAAAAACAGACACATAGATCAATGGA
Source organism: Canis lupus baileyi (assembly GCF_048164855.1). Taxonomy (NCBI): domain Eukaryota; kingdom Metazoa; phylum Chordata; class Mammalia; order Carnivora; family Canidae; genus Canis; species Canis lupus. Next base: position 51,462,861 of record NC_132860.1, read on the forward strand.
ACAGAATAGAGAATCCAGAAGTGGACCCTCAACTTTATGGTCAACTAATATTCGATAAAGGAAGAAAGACTATCCATTGGAAGAAAGACAGCCTCTTCAATAAATGGTGCTGAGAAAATTGGACATCCACATGCAGAATGAAACTAGACCACTCTCTTGCACCATACACAAAGATAAACTCAAAATGTTCATATTTCTTGTTTCTTAAATTCAACATATGTGTGAAATCCTATATTTGCTTTTCTATAACTGACTTACTTCACTTAAAACTATACCCTCTAGATCCCTCCATGTTGTTGCAAATGACAAAAAACATACAACTTAATACCAAAAAATCAAATAATCCAATTAAAAATGGACAAGAGACATGAACAGACATTTCTCCAAAGAAGACATATGGAAGGACAACAGACACATGAAAAAATACTCAACATCATTTATCATCAGGGAAATGCAAATCAAAACCACAATGAGATATCACCTCATGTTTGTCAGAATGGCTGAAATCAAAAACACAAGAAACAGCAAGTGTTGGCAAGAATGTGAAGAAAAAGAATCCTCATGCACTCATTGTTGGTGGGAATACAAACTGGTGCAGTCACTGTGGAAATAATATGGAGATTCCTCAAAAAATTTTTTAAAAATTAGCATATGATCCAGTAATTCCACTACTGGATATTTACCCAAAGAATGTGAAAACATTAATTGGAAAATATATATACATCCTTATGCTTATTGCAGCATTATTTAAAATAGACAATTTATGGAAGCAACCCAAGTGTCCATAGATAGATGAATGGATAAAGCAGAAGTGATATAGATAGATAGATGATAGATAGATAGATAGATAGATAGATAGATAGATAGATAGATGATAGATAGATAGATGATAGATAGATATAGATGATAGATAGATAGATGATAGATATAGATGATATAGATATAGATATAGATATAGATAGATATAGATATTACTCAGCCAAAAAAAAAACAATCATTTAATCTTAATACATTTGGTCTTTTGAGAATGATATCTCACATTCAATTCCTGCACACACAACCTCCAATCAATTTATACAAATACATTTACTATACCAAAGAAGCTCAGATATTCTACCACAGTGAATTTTGAGCCAAAGTTGAGGTCCCTAGCTCTGTAACAACACTGTATACTTATTTAAGACAACCTAGCTAAGTATCAGTTTCTTTCTTTAAAAATTAGGCTTTAAACTTGACAAAAATGTTTTGTATATACTTTACCTCATTCGATTCTTGAAACAACCTTAGCAGATAGGCAAGGAAAATATTGTCTTCAGTTTATATATCAGAAAATCAGAGAGGTATGGGGGTTTATTCAAAGATATGTAGCTATTATCTGGAGTAGGTTTTGATCCCAGTCATTCTGATTTCCATCTACTGTCATTTCTTCTCTGTTGTGTCACTTTTTTTCATGAATAGATGAAAGAAAAATCTGTGCAGATATTTTTTGAAAAAAAAAGAAACATTAATGTCAGTAGTAAATACTCCCCACTCCATGGGGAAAAATGAAAAAGCCATTATTTTAAACTAAAAACAGAAATGGAAAAATAACATAGTTTAAATAATAGTAAAAGACTGGCAGTCAACAAATGCATTGTTTGGATAAAACGTTTTCTATCATATTTCATAATTTTATAAAAAAGGAAAGTATTTTTTCTCTAGAGACTATTCATCATTAACTATCAAGGATTTAGTGGGGTTTTGTGTGTGTGTGTGTGTGTGTGTGTGTGTTTCATTGTCTCATTACTTGGAATAGAAGTCATTCAGTCCATGGGATTAAATCTACCAGGTAAGTTTTCTTGGTAGGTGTTTAATTCCTTTATCCAGGAGACACAAGTTCAGTTTCTTTTCTTTTCTTTTAAAAAAGATTTTATTTATTTATTCATGAGAGACACACAGAGAAAGAGGCACAGACATACACAGAGGGAGAAGCAGACTCCTCATAAGGAACCCAATGTGGGACTCAGTCCTGGATCCCAGGATCAGGACCTAAGCTGAAGGCAGACGCTCAACCGCTGAGCCACTCAGGCATCCCCAAGTTCAGTTTCTGTGTCACTATTAATAAGCCACTTGGCCTTTGAAATGGAGTCTGGAATATATCTTAGCTTTATAAGTAGTAGTCTAATACATCACACAAATACCAAGACAAGAAAATGAAAAAGAGGGAATTTAGGGCTCTTTCATATTGATTTCCAGGACAAGAACAGAGTCAAGTTTTTCCTTTTTACTCTAATGAGAGATATCTAATGAGGATAACTATGTTTCTGGCACAATGGAATCAACCGAATGCCAAAATAGTCTTTCCTACAATCTGCAATGAACTCCATTGTCACTAGTTGATAGATTATGAAAAAAAATCTGATTAGATGAAAAGGAAAGAAAATGAGGAAAAAAAGAGTCATAATAACAATTAAATTCTTGAAAAGTTCACAATTCAAGGAAAGGAAAAGCTGCACAATCACTTGTCTCACTTAAGCATATTTCCTCTTTTTCGGTAGGTATAGTAAAAACTCATGAAAACCTTATCTCACCCACTATTCACTGTAGGCATGAAATTTAGTGCCTAGTCTTTGAAACTTCTCTGCTCAGAGACATTTTAGTTTAGTTTTTGCTTTTGTTTTTGTCTTGGCTTCCATGACTAAAACCATGGAAAACTCCTAGTGCTATACTTTCATTGGAGGGGACTCTTTTAGCCCTAAATCTGATATCCAATTTCCTACTGAATATCTCTGGTTGGGTTCCACACAGACATTTCAAATTTAATATATTTAAAACAAAATTTATTAGTAGACAAAAATTACAGTATCGTGATCCCCATAATTGGGGGTTCCTGTATCCCTGCCAACACTAACATTATACAGTTTTTAATTTTTGCCATTCTGATGGGAATAAATCTTAATTAGTATTTTCTAATTATTATTGAATTTTCATTATTATTTGTTTTTATATCTATCTCCTAATTAAGCTGTAAATTCCCTGCAGGTAGGAATCATGGGTTCTCATATTTATATCCCAAGTTTCTGCAACAGTGTAGTGAACATGCTCAAGGTCAATAACCTTCTATTTAATAAATAAATAGATGAAAGAATTCACAAAAGACCCGGAGATTGCTGAAAAAGTGACCTCTAGTGAAACAGATGGGTTATATATATTGAATTCAGGTTTAACCAAAGTTAAATAATAACGGACACAATTTACTTTTAAAAAGTTATAAGTGAGATTAGTTTTGACATCTCTTTGTCTAAGTCTAAATATAGTTTTCTTCGAACTGTGTGGCACAGTGGGAAAAGGATGCTTTTGGAGTCCAGCAAATCCATGTTTGCTTCTTGGCTGTGACCTATACTAGTGTGTGACCTATGGCAAATAATTTAAACTCCGTGGGGAAACTACATATTTCATAGGACTAGTTTATAATTTGAATTTGAACAAAATAGTGTGTTACAAGTATCTATCATTGCATCTTGTACGTGTTGTACTAAGTGGTAAATAAACTATTTTTGCTAAATTATTGTGAGGATTTCATAAAATTTTGAAGTGCAGTTAAAAGAGAAGTACCATTTTATTCCACATAAGTCATTTTAAAGGAGAAGTATACTACAAATGACATGTTCTCTGAAATATCATTTATTGGTTATTGCTATTGCCATTTTCAGAATGACTGACTTATGACATGGAAGTTGGACAGCTGCATTGAACTTTCAAATCTCTAGGGTTTTTTTTAGATTTTATTTATTTATTCATGAGAGACACAGAGAGAGAGATAGAGAGAAAGGCAGAGACACAAGCAGAGGGAGAAGCAAGCTCCATGCAGGGAGCCCAATGTGAGACTCAATCCCGAGTCTCCAGGATCACACCTTGGGCTGAAGGCAGCACTAAACCACTAAGCCACCTGGGCTGCCCTCAAATCTCTAGTTTCTGATGTGAAGAAAAACCTGAGTATCTTCTGAAAAAAAATTTTTTTGAATACCATTTTCTCATTTAGAAAAATAAAAAAAATCTTCAAGGGAACACAAATTATTGTATTGTGATTACACTTATGATTTACTTAAAATTTCTATAATTGATTGGAGGCTTGTTGAGTGTTCTATGTTTAGTATTACAAACATGCATCTTTCAGTTTTGCTTCATAATAAACCACTTCAAACTCAGTGACCTAAAACAACAAATGACTTATTCTCGCATGCACATTTATGGGTTGACTAGGGCCTGGCTAGACTAAAATCTTGGATGGGCTTGGTTCTAAGCTATAGGTTGTGCACAGATCTACGCCATGTATCTCTTATTTACCTTGGACCAGTGGGCTACACAGGACATGCTTATCTTGTGGCAATATCAGAGATAGAGAGCAAGCCCAATTACACAACCACCTTGATATTTGGGAATTTATTTGTGACAAAACTAGCAATAGTGTAACTAAACAATAAGCTCAATGGAAGAAGTAATACGTGAAGCAGGAAAATTTTAATATAAAGAATGGAGAAAGCAAATTGACTTTAATTAAACACAGTATACATAAGCATTTTATTGAAGTTATGGTATTTATTCCTGACAACAATCCTGTGAAGTGGGTGTTTTTATCCCCATTTTAGAAAACAAAAGTGAAACAGAGGCTCTGAGATACTAAATTATCTGCCTAGGTTATCAAGCTACTAGTGGGGCTGAGATTTAAAATCAGGTCTCCAGAGCCTATTCTAATCCTAAACAAACCCTGAAAATAGGGGAAAGTGAATTTCAAAGTGCAGAATATGATTAACAAAATCTTAGAAGTAGGAAAACACAGGATATATTAAGAATTGGCAAATAATTCTTTTTGAAAAATTTGGTGTATAAGCCAAAGGCATGGAAGACAGGAAAACTCAAATTCAGTAGCAGGATAATTTGAATTTAATTTTGTATAGTTTCTGAAGAGCCATTGAACATAAAAGTGACAGTTCACAGATATGCCTTGGAAAGATCTATTCATCAGGTGGTGGAAAATTAGGAAACATTTGGAGCTGTACAGACAACTCAGGAAGTCATTACAAAAATTGAGGTCAGTAGTCATTAAGACTGACTCAAATTGGGGATGTCAAAACAGAAGGAAGGAGACAGACATAGGGGGCACTATACAAGGACAAAAAATAATTTCTGGCCATCCAGCTGGTTATGGGTAACAAGAAGAAGAGCCAAACATCACTACAATATGTTGAGAAGGAATAACTAAAGTTAACCATAAAGTTAAGGGTCCACTTCTGGATTCTCTATTCTGTTCCATTGATCTATGTGTCTGTTTTTGTGCCAGTACCACACTGTCTTGATGACCACAGCTTTGTAGGACAACCTGAAATCTGGCATTGTGATGCCCCCAGATATGGTATTCTTTTTTAATATTCCCTTGGCTATTTGGGGTCTTTTCTGATTCCACTGGAAGAAAGACAATCTCTTCAATAAATTGTGCTGGGAAAATTGAACATCCACATGCAGAAGAATGAAACTAGACCATTCTGTTACACCATACACAAAGATAAACTCAAAATGGATGAAAGATCTAAATATGAGACAAGGTTCCATCAAAATCGTAGAGGAGAATATAGGCAACACCCTTTTTTAACTTGGCCACAGCAACTTCTTGCAAGATACATCCATGAAGCCAAGAGAAACAAAAGCAAAAATGAATTATTGGGACTTCATCAAGATAAAAAGCTTCTGCACAGCAAAAGAAACAGTCCACAAAACTAAAAGACAACCTACAGAATGGGAGAAGATATTTGCAAATGACGTATCAGATAAAGGGCTAGTATCCAAGATCTATAAAGAACTTATTAAACTCAACACCAAAGAAACAAACAATCATCATGAAATGGGCAAAAGACATGAACAGAAATCTCACAGAGGAAGACATAGACATGGCCAACACACATGAGAAAATGCTCTGCATCACTTGCCATCAGGGAAATACAAATCAAAACCACAATGAGATACCACCTCACACCAGTGAGAATGGGGAAAATTAACAAGACAGGAAACAACAAATGTTGGAGAGGATGTGAAGAAAAGGGAACCCTCCTGCACTGTTGGTAGGAATGTGAATGTTTAAATGTTTAAATGTGCAGCCACTCTGGAAAACTGTGGAGTTCCTCAAAGAGTTAAAAATAGATCTGCTCTACGACCCAGCAATTGCAGTACTGAGGATTTACCCCAAAGATACAGATGCAGTAAAATGCCAGAACACCTGCACCCCGATGTTTCTAGCAGCAATGTCCACAATAGCCCAACTGTGGAAGGAGCCTCAGTGTCCATCGAAAGATGAATGGATCAAGAAGATGTGGTCTATGTATACAATGGAATATTCCTCAGCCATTAGAAACGACAAATACCCACCATGTGCTTCTACGTGGATGGAACTGGAGGGTACTATGCTGAGGGAAGTAAAGTCAATCAGAGAAGGACAAACATTATATGGTTCATTCATTTGGGGAACATAAAAAATAGTGAAAGGGAATAAAGGGAAAGGAGAGAAAATGAGTGAAAATATCAGTGAGGGTGACAGAACATGAGAGTCACCTAACTCTGGGAAACGAACAAGGGGTAGTGGAAAGGGAGGTGGGTGGGGGGTTGGGGTGACTGAGTCATGGGCACTAGGGGGGGCACTTGGCGGGATAAGCACTGGGTGTTATGCTATATGTTGGCAAATTGAACTCCAATAAAAAATAAATTTAAATTTAAAAAAAGAAGTTAATGCCATTAAGAGATGTAGAAAAGACAGGAAGAGCTGGGTTGGGGGGTAAATAATGAGTTCTATTCTGTAGTGCTGAGTTTGAGGAAAAAACAATTAAAAAAAACTTAACACTCAAAAGATTAAGCTGTTAATGAGAAAACATTCTTACTGGGGCATCTGGGTGGCTCAGTTGGTTAAGCATCTGACTTTGGCTCAGGTCATGATCTCAGGGTCCTGGGGTTGAACCCTTCTTAGGACTCTGCTCTGCAGGGAGTCTGTCTTTCTGTCTCTCTCTCCACTCATGCTCTCACATTCTCCTTCTCTCTTAAATCAATAAAAAGAATTTAAAAAGGAAACATTCTTACTTTCTTTCATAGCTTCAATAACATTGAATCTAGGCTATGACTGTAGTAATACATTCAATCCTTAAACCCCTTAGTGTTATCTCATGTGACAGAATTCCCCCAAAATTATGTGAATAGAAGTAATGCATGTTTCTTTTTTAATTTTTAAAATATTGTATTTATTAATTTATTTGAGAGAGAGAACACAAGCAGGGGTAGGGGCAGGGAAGAGGGAGAGAGAGAATCCCAAGCAGACTCCACACTGAGCCGTGAGCTCAAGGCAGGGCTCCATTTCATGACCACAAGATCATGATCTGAGACAAAATCAAGAGTCAGAAGCTCAACAGAATGAGCCATCCAGGCTTCCCGATACAAGCCTCTTTTAGACTTCTGTATGTGCACCTCCATGCGCTTTAGGTTTTAAATAGTGATCAGAGCCACCCTGGAAGTTACACATTGAAGGTGATAGAGCTGCTGTCATTTGCCAATCCACCTGAAACACTGTCCCTAGAATGTTTCATGAGAAAGATAAAAACTTCCATAGCTCTTAAGCCACTGAGTTTTCCTGATTCTTCTGTTATTAGCAGTTAGATCATCCTTACTATTATCTTGAATTTGTACCTTGAAGTCAGATTCTGCTCATAAAAGAAACTGAAACTCTGTGACATTGGATTAGCAGTTAAGCTTTAAACTTGGAATCTTTGGATGTTGTGGTAAAACAGATGCTAAAACAAATGCCTGTAATAAATTGCAAGGCAGGATGAGTGGATACTAGGCCTAAACCTTTAAGGGAATTATTTTGAAAAAGTGAAAATTTCTTGTGTTGACCACTCTCTGGTGCTTTTAGAAAGGCATAGCAAAAAGAAAAAAATGAGCTTAGTGAATAATTGATAGGTTTGCTAACATAGATAAAAAGAGAGATATTATAGAACTTGTGACTGCAAGTTTGAAAATAGCAGAAAACATATTTTTGTTTCTCTAATGTCTCTGTGAATATTTGTTTTATGAAACAAAAGGACCTAGCCCTGCTGCAAAAGACCAGATCAAAATATGGACTTCTCAGTGAAGCCTCTTTTCAGTCTTTATTTAATGGAGACCAGCTAAGGTTAAAGAGAGGCATAGGAGCAAAAGAACAAGAAAACAATGCAAGGGCGCCTGGTTGGGTGTCTACCTTTGGCTCAGGTTATGATCCTGGGGTCACGGGAAAGTTCCACATCAGGCTCCTCCTCAGCCTGCTTCTCCCTCTGCCTATGTCTTTTCCTCCGTTTGTATGTGTATCATGAATAAATAAATAAAATCTTTTTTTAAGAAAACAATGCAAACTTACATGTTATAGCTAGAGAAGAACTTATGGGTGGAGATGTTGATACATGGATTTGACAGAAAACAAATATTTCTGGAACTTACTAGATTTTTGTAGAAATTATATTGCCAAAGAAACCATGAACTTAGTCTGAAAAAGTTTGACTGATCAAGTCATAAACTTTGGGCTTCCAAAGTTGCCTCAGAGATGAATATCCATGGCACCTGGGTGGTTCAGTCAGTTTAGTGTTTGCCTTTGGCTCAGGTCATAATCCCAGGGTCCTGGATTGAGATCCATGTCAGGCTTCCAGCTCATCATGGAACCTACTTCTTCCTCTCCCTCTGCCTGCCCCTCCCGCTGCTTGTGCTCTCTCTCTGTCAAATAAATAAACAATCTCAAAAAAAAGATGAATATCCCTCAAGAAAGCATAATCCCTAGTAGCATTTTCAGATGTGACATGGAAGTAATAAACAAGACCCTATCCCTTTCACTGAATCAAACCAATAATTATGGAAATAAATGAATGAGATAGTTCTCCCCAGAAAGCAGAACTAATATTTAATTGAAGAACTTACTCCACAGTCAGGGCAAGGGTCCTTACATGCCTGCCACAGGATGAGTCTATCATTATTTTTAGTACCTACTCTCCCTCCCGTCTTTCCCTTTTATTTTTCATAGGAATTTCCCCCCAGTGAATCTCTGACATGCATTATTTCACCTTGACATCCTCTTCCTGGAGAAATGTATTATACTCACTGTCCCACTGGCAAAGGGGACTCCATCCCATGTAGAATGTGGGGCATGGAAAACCCTTGGCACAAAGTAGAAAAGGTAGTAGGTCAATGGCTAAAACTTACACCAGTGTTGATCTGGTAAAATGCTCTGATATATGGGAATGCCACTGATGGTGAGATTATTCAGGCATTTCAAAAGTATGGCTGGAACAATGTCTAAAGGGACAGGAGAGTTGGCTGGCTTTTCATACGTTGTACTCATGCTTAGCAGAGGGATAACAAAAAATGACAACACTTTAAAAACTGTAAGAGAACTGGAAGGTTTCTTGGCCCTTAGGTCATGCAATAGAAATTTGAGCACAGCTAAGAACAATCTCAGACCTTAATACAATTGTAGAGTGCTAGAGAATTTTAAATTCTCAGTCTAGAAAACTATGTTATACTAAGATCAGGGCTCTTGTTGAAAAAATATGGGACCACTGAAATACAAGTTCACATGTTTATTCAGTTTTGCCTTAGGGCTATGTTTGGCTATAATATACTACCATGTGACCATGTGTCCAGAACTACCGACTATTAGCAGAGTTTTGTTGAAATTAAATCATAAGAATTAATTGGGTCTGGCAACAGTCCATCATAAAAATGAAATGAAATAGTGTTTCCATTTCATGGTGGTCCACAGGAGGACTTTGTATTTCTCGTCTTGACAACTATAGGCTATTCAGTTTTAGTCACCTTGATCTGATAAGGACATGCACTCTTGCCAGGGAGCACAATAAAGATTCTCCTGAAGTACAAGCTATGACTGCACTTTGGTTTCCTTGTGTATAGGGATCACCAGATGAGAAAAATAATCACTATTTTGGTAGAAGTAATTTTCTTTGATCAGCATGAGAAGGTAGGGATGCTTATATATAATGGCGGTACAGAATAATGCAAGTAGGGTCCAGATAATCCAGTTGCACATGTCTTGGTTCTTCCACATCAACTATAACTACTTATGTCAATTGTAACTCTCATACTAATTGCCATTGTAACACATGCAGCAACCCCTGCCTAAGAAGCGTAAGGATCCAGACCACTCAAGAAGAAAGGTTTGGATCATACCATCTGGTAAATTCCTAGGACCTAAGACCCAATCCCCCTTGGTAATTGACATTGTAAAAAAAATTAGGATGAATAATAATGGAGGAGGGGCAAGATGGTACCTGTGTGGCCCTAAGACCAACTGCAGCAATGGGTGCTGTAACTTATCTCACTAACTTCACTCTTTTAAACTTCCCCTCAGGTGAGAAGGAACTTCTGAACACGTGTAGGGGTGTGGATCTTTGAAGTACATGGGGTGGGCTGTAGAAGCCAGTGATCTCTAAGATCTCCAAAAAGGCCTACAGCAAGGACAGTTGTTGGATGGTGGTCTCCATTTGCCATACTTTTGGATCTTCTGCACTGTTAAAATTGAGTCACATGTTCCCCAGGGATTATTCCAGCCAATGATTGAGAATTCCCAGGGATTTTCCCAGCCAATGATTGAGAATGTCAAGGAGACAACAATTAAGCCGTTCCCACCTGATGCAGAACTTCTATGATGGGCAGTCTTTATTCTCAGGCTCCCAAGATCCTAGAACAGCACTGCATCTGAGGCTCCTCCTACCCAATCCTCCATTTTTCATGATCTTCTTTCATAGGTATCTGGAAGGCTTCTTCGCTATTCCTGCTACATCCTCACCTCTTTTTCACACGTATTTCCTTTGATGAATTTTTTGAATGTCTAATTTCATCTTGATGTTTGCTTCCCAGAGAACCAAATCTATGAGAGTTTCTGAGAAAATGAAGGAATATCAATTGAGTTTTCACCTTAAAAGCCAGTCTCCCCCTTGACATCATGAACCTTGATTCTGAGGCTGATTCATTTTGCAATTTTCAGTGCAAATACAATCTCTTGAAACCTTCCATAACTCTCTCAAGTAGAGTTACATGCTTCTTCTGGGCTCTTGGTGTGTGTTCTAGCTTTCTCTGTGACCGTACCTATAGTAGCACTCTAGCAAATGTGGAAAATAGTTGGTATAAAGATAAAATAACTACCGCTAACATTTTTAACATATTCCCCTAGTCTACAGTTTAATGTATTTTTCTAGTTTTTAAACTTTCCATATATGAATTTGCACATAAATTCTAAACAAAAATTTTTCATCTAACATATTTAGTTTTATACCACAGTTTTCACTTAACATTAGATAATGAACATATTGCTATTAAATTTTGTGTTCAAAATTTCTGTGAATTTATTGAAGAATTTGTAATTACTGTCTTCGAGAAGAGGGGAGTAACATTGAAGGGAACAAGAGCAATTATAATGGAGAAGGGAAGTAATTTTAAGACTATTTCACAAGTTGGAAAATAGGTAAGGATTGGAGGGAGGCAAGCAGGTATGTTCTGCCACTTTAGTAGGCAAGACCTGGAAGGAGATGGCCATGCCATGTACCTAGAGCTACTGGACTATATGATTTACCATTCCTGGCCCTGGCAAAGATTGGTCTTGGCAACAATTCCTCATTCAAATATATAGTCCTGAACAAAGACCCTCTGGCCTTTTAGTTACTGTGGGCCTTGACAATGAAGATGTGCATGATGGCCATAACAAATGAGAGGCTAGAGGTCCTTTTTCTACCTTGCAAGAACCAGGCACTTGTTAGGATTATATGGTCTTGGGATATTCAATTAAGATGGAAATTGAGTTTTTTGTCAAGTTAATTATTTGACAAGGTCGGATTTAATTTTATTAAAAGAAAGAAAAGGGACCTATCTTGCACACTTATATTTAAAGACGAGGATTTATACCAACTCTAATCTTAATCCCTAAACCAGTCCCTTACTTCCTAGTAAAGTCCCACTTTAGAGACTCCTGCTACAATCAATCTGTTCTTATACTCTGAACGTTTACTCTTATTCCTACAGTTTTGTAAGTTATATTTATCTTATCTGTTCCACAATCCTTCACAACTAAAGTTATATGGTGGGGTTAAGATTTTAATTATTAAACAAAATATAAGATGCCTAAATGGCATATATATTTATATATGAATGTGTGTATATATATATATATATATATATATATACGTATTATATAATGTGTGTATATATATGTATTATATACATATATATATACACAATTCTTTTTTGGGCATTTTATACATTTATTTATTTATTTATTTATTTATTTATTTAAATAATTTTTATTGGTGTTCAATTTACCAACATACAGAATAAAACCCAGTGCTCATCCCGTCAAGTGTCCCCCTCAGTGCCTGTCACCCACTCACCCCCACCCCCGCCCTCCTCCCCTTCCACCACCCCTAGGTCGTTTCCCAGAGTTAGGAGTCTTTATGTTCTGTCTCCCTTTCTGATATTTCCCACACATTTCTTCTCCCTTCCCTTATATTCCCTTTCACTATTATTTATAATCCCCAAATGAATGAGAACATACACTGTTTGTCCTTCTCCGATTGACTTATTTCACTCAGCATAATACCCTCCAGTTCCAACCACGTTGAAGCAAATGGTGGGTATTTGTCATTTCTAATGGCTGAGTAATATTCCATTGTATACATAGACCACATCTTCTTTATCCATTCATCTTTCGATGGACACTGAGGCTCCTTCCACAGTTTGGCTATTGTGGACATTGCTGCTATACATTGGGGTGCAGGTGTCCCGGCGTTTCATTGCATCTGATTCCTTGGGGTAAATCCCCAACAATGCAATTGCTGGGTCGAAGGGCAGGTCTATTTTTAACTCTTTGAGGATCGTCCACACAGTTTTTCAGAGTGGCTACACCAGTTCACATTCCCACCAACAGTGTAAGAGGGTTCCCTTTTCTCCACAACCTCTCCAACATTTGTTGTTTCCTGCCTTGTTAATTTTCCCCATTCTCAGTGGTGTGAGGTGGTATCTCATTGTGGTTTTGATTTGTATTCCCCTGATGGCAAGTGATGCAGAGCATTTTCTCATGTGCGTGTTGGCCATGACTATGTCTTCCTCTGTGAGATTTCTGTTCATGTCTTTTGCCCATTTCATGATTGGATTGTTTGTTTCTTTGCTGTTGAGTTTAATAAGTTCTTTCTAGATCTTGGAAACTAGCCCTTTATCTGATATGCCATTTGCAAATATCTTCTCCCATTCTGTAGATTGTCTTTTAGTTTTGTTGACTGTATCCTTTGCTGTGCAAAAGCTTTTTATCTTGATGAAGTCCCAATAGTTCATTTTTGCTTTTGGTTCTTTTGCTTTCGTGGATGTATCTTGCAAGAAGTTACTGTGGCCGAGTTCAAAAAGGGTGTTGCCTGTGTTCTCCTCTAGGATTTTGATGGAATCTTGCCTCACATTTAGATCTTTCATCCATTTTGAGTTTATCTTTGTGTATGGTGAAAGAGAGTGGTCTAGTTTCATTCTTCTGCATGTGGATGTCCAATTTTCCCAGCACCATTTATTGAAGAGGCTGTCTTTCTTCCAATGGATAGTCTTTCCTCCTTTATCGAATATTAGTTGGCCATAAAGTTCAGAGTCCACTTCTGGATTCTCTATTCTGTTCCATTGATCTATGTGTCTGTTTTTGTGCCGGTACCACACTGTCTTGATGACCACAGCTTTGTAGTACAACCTGAAATCTGGCATTGTGATGCCCCCAGATATGGTTTCCTTTTTTAAAATTCCCCTGGCTATTCAGGGTCTTTTCTGATTCCACACAAATCTTAAAATAATTTGTTCTAACTCTCTGAAGAAAGTCCATGGTATTTTGATAGGGATTGCATCAAACGTGTAAATTGCCCTGGGTAACATTGACATTTTCACAGTATTCTGCCAATCCAAGAGCATGGAATATTTTTCCATCTCTTTGTGTCTTCCTCAATTTCTTTCAGAAGTGTTCTATAGTTTTTAGGGTATAGATCCTTTACCTCTCTGGTGAGGTTTATTCCTAGGTATTTTATGCTTTTGGGTGCAATTGTAAATGGGATTGACTCCTCAATTTCTCTTTCTTCAGTCTCATTGTTAGTGTATAGAAATGCCACTTACTTCTGGGCATTGATTTTGTATCCTGCCACGCTACCAAATTGCTGTATGAGTTCTAGCAATCTTGGGGTGGAGGCTTTTAGGTTTTCTATGTAGAGTATCATGTCATCGGCGAAGAGGGAGAGTTTGACTTTTTCTTTGCCAATTTGAATGCCTTTAATGTCTTTTTGTTGTCTGATTGCTGAGGCTAGGACTTCCAGTACTATGTTGAACAGCAGTGGTGAGAGTGGACATCCCTGTCTTGTTCCTGATCTAAGGGGAAAGGCTCCCAGTGCTTCCCCATTGAAAATGATATTTGCTGTGGGCTTTTCATAGATGGTTTTTAAGATGTCGAGGAAAGTTCCCTCTATCCCTACACTCTGAAGAGTTTTGATCAGGAATGGATGTTGTACTTCGTCAAATGCTTTCTCTGCATCTATTGAGAGGATCATATGGTTCTTGGTTTTTCTCTTGCTGATATGATGAATCACATTGATTGTTTTACAAGTGTTGAACGAGCCTTGTGTCCCGGGGATAAATCCTACTTGGTCATGGTGAATAATTTTCTTAATGTGCTGTTGGATCCTATTGGCTAGTATCTTGTTGAGAATTTTTGATCCATGTTCATCAGGGATATTGGTCTGTAATTCTCCTTTTTGGTGGGGTCTTTGTCTGGTTTTGGAATTAAGGTGATGCTGGCCTCATAGAACGAATTTGGAAGTACTCCATCTCTTTCTATCTTTCCAAACAGCTTTAGGAGAATAGGTATGATTTCTTCTTTAAACGTTTGATAGAATTCCCCTGGGAAGCCATCTGGCCCTGGACTCTTGTGTCTTGGGAGGTTTTTGATGACTGCTTCAATTTCCTCCCTGGTTATTGGCCTGTTCAGGTTTTCTATTTCTTCCTGTTCCAGTTTTGGTAGTTTGTGGCTTTCCAGGAATGCGTCCATTTCTTCTAGATTGCCTAATTTATTGGCGTATAGCTGTTCATAATATGCTTTTAAAATCGTTTGTATTTCCTTGGTAGTGATCACTCCTTTGTCATTCATGATTTTATTAATTTGAGTCTCCTCTCTCTTCTTTTTAATAAGGTTGGCTAATGGTTTATCTATCTTATTAATTCCTTCAAAGAACCAACTCCTGGTTCTGTTGATCTGTTCCACAGTTCTTCTGGTCTCGATTTCGTTGAGTTCTGCTCGAATTTTAATTAACTCTCTTCTTCTGCTGGGCGTGGGGTCAATCTGCTGTTTTTTCTCTAGCTCCTTTATGTGTAAGGTTATTTGATTTCTTTCCAGTTTTTGAGTGGATGCTTGTATTGCGATGTATTTCCCCCTTAGGACTGCTTTTGCTGCATCCCAAAGATTTTGAACGGTTGTATCTTCATTCTCATTAGTTTCCATGAATCTTTTTAATTCTTCCTTAATTTCCTGGTTGACCTTTCTTCTTTTAGCAGGATGGTCCTTAACCTCCACGTGTTTGAGGTCCTTCCAAAATTCTTGTTGTGATTTAGTTCTAATTTCAAGGCATTATGGTCTGAGAATATGCAGGGGATGATCCCAATCTTTTGGTATCAGTTCAGACTCGATTTGTGACCCGGTATGTGGTCTATCCTGGAGAAAGTTCCATGTGCACTTGAGAAGAATGTGTATTCAGTTGAGTTTGGATGTAAAGTTCTGTAGATATCTGTGAAATCCATCTGGTCCAGTGTATCATTTAAAGCTCTCGTTTCTTTGGAGATGTTGTGCTTACAAGACCTATCGAGGGTAGAAAGAGCTAGATTGAAGTCACCAATATAAGTGTATTATTATCTAAGTATTTCTTCACTTTGGTTATTAATTAATTGGTATATTTGGCAGCTCCCAGATTCGGGGCTTATATATTGAGCATTGTTAACTCCTCTTATTGGATATATCCTTTAAGTATGAGATAGTGTCCCTCTTCATCTCTCACTACAGTCTTCGGGGTAAATTTTAGTTTATCTGATATAAGGATGGCTACTCCTGCTTTCTTTTGAGGACCATTTGAGTGGTAAATGGTTCTCCAACCTTTTATTTTCAGGTTGTAGTTGTCCTTCTGTCTAAAATGAGTCTCTTGTAGACAGCAAGTAGATGGGTCCTGCTTTTTTATCCAGTCTGAAACCCTGCGCCTTTTGATGGGGTCATTAAGCCCGTTCACTTTCAGAGTTACTATTGACAGATATTAGTGTCATCATGATATCTATTCAGTCCTTGTTTATGTGGATTGTTGCACTGAACTTCTTAAAGGGGAATTTTAAGAGTTCCCCTTAAAATTTCTTGCAGAGCTGGTTTGGAGGTCACATATTCTTTCAATTCCTGCCTGTCTTGGAAGCTCTTTATCTCTCCTTCCATTTTGAATGAGAGCTTTGCTGGATAAAGTATTCTTGGTTGTATGTTCTTCTCATTTAGGACCCTGAATATATCCTGCCAGCCCTTTCTGGCCTGCCAGGTCTCTGTGGAGAGGTGTGCTGTTACCCTAATATTCCTCCCCATAAAAGTCAGGGATTTCTTGTCTCTTGCTGCTTTAAGGATCTTCTCTTTATCTTTGGAATTTGCAAGCTTCACTATTAAATGTTGAAGTGTTGAACGGTTTTTATTGATTTTACGGGGGGTGGGGGAATCTGTCTATTTCCTGGATCTGAATGCCTGTTTCCTTTCCCAGATTAGGAAAGTTTTCAGCTATGATTTGTTCAAATACATATTCTGGCCCTCTGGCTCTTTTCGGCGCCCTTGGGAACCCCAATTAAACGTAGGTTTTTCTTCCTCAGGCCATCGTTATTTCCCTTAATCTGTCTTCATGGTCTTTTAATTGTCTGTCTCTTTTTTCCTCAGTTTCCCTCTTTGCTGTCAACTTGTCTTCTATGTCATGCACTCGTTCTTCCACCGTGTTAACCCTCGTCATTAGGACTTCTAGTTTGGATTGCATCTCATTCAATTGATTTTTAATTTCTGCCGGATTGGATCTAAATTCTGCAGTCATGAAGTCTCTTGAGTCCTGTATGCTTTTTTCTAGAGCCACCAGTAGCTGTATAATAGTGCTTCTGAATTGGCTTTCTGACATTGAATTGTAATCCAGATTTTGTAACTCTGTGGGAGAGAGGACTGTTTCTGATTCTTTCTTTTGAAGTGAGGTTTTCCTTCTAGTCATTCTGCTCAGTGCAGAGTGCCCAAAAACAAGTTGTATTGGGAAAAAGAAAAAAAGAGAGAGAGAGAAGGAAAGAAAAGAGAAAAAGAAAAAAGAAAAAAGGAAGAAAAAAGGAAAAAAAGAATAAAAAGAGAAAGCAAAGAAAGAAAGGCGAAAAAAGTGTGGAGTAAGCAAACAGAAATCTAAAAGAAAAAAAAAAACATGGGGGAGTATCTTCTATTTCTGTATACCTTAAGTCCCTTGACTTCCCCTGGAACTGGTTCGTCTAGCTGGTCTTCTGGGGGAGGGGCCTGCTGTGCTGATTTTCAGGTGTTAGCACTTCGGGGAGCTGCTGTGCCCCTGCCTGGTGCAGGGCTCAGTGGGGGTTGTTTACCCCGTGAGGCCCCAGGAGCAACAGCCCTAGTGGCGGGGCCAACTCTGGAAACCTGGATTCAGCCCCCGCAGGAACTCCGGAGCTCTCGGTCTGCAGGGCCTGGAGGCTCCGGGCGGGGCCGCTGATCTGCTCAGCTGGGGCAGGAGCGTCCTCGCTGTCCTGGGCCCTCCCGGCCTCTGCCTGTCCCGGGGGAGGCCGGATCCTGGGCTGTGTCCCGGCGCCCTGTGCCCCGGGGCCTGTGGGGCTGGATTCGCGCTCCCGCCCCGCAGCCCCCTCCGCGGAGCCGCCCCCGGGGCCCCCCTGAGGTACTCCCGCCCCGCAGCCCCCTCCGCGGAGCATCCTCCAAGTACCCCCCCCAGCTGCTCCCGCCCCGCAGCCCCCTCCGTGGAGCCGCCCCCGACCCCCCGAGCTGCTCCCGCCCCGCAGCCCCCTCCGCGGAGCCGCCCCCGAGCCCCCCGAGCTGCTCCGGGTCCCGCCGTGCACGCTGTAGCCCTTAGGGAGCTCGGGGCGCTCTCCCGGGGCGCAGGTGCCTGTTAGTGTCCCCGGGAGCCCGAGGGCATCCCCGCCCTCCTGGGTCCTGCTCCACCTCCCCGCGAGCCCCTTTCCCCCGGGAAGGTCGGTGCAGCTCCTGCGTCTCAGGGACGGGGCTCTCCTGTCCTGGGGACACTCGCCCCGGCCTCAGCCCGGCTCCTCGCGGGCCCCTCCCCCTTGGAGGCCTTTTGTGTCTTTATTTCTTTTCCCCGTCTTCCTACCTTGATGGAAGCGTGAACTTTACTCACTGTAGCATTCCAGCTGGTCTCTCTTTAAATCCAGGCCGAATTCATAGATTTTCAGGATAATTTGAAGGTTTTCTAGGTAATTTGGTGGAGACAGGTGATTTGGGGACCCTACTCTTCCGCCATCTTGCCCCTCCTCCTATACACACATTTCTTTTGAATCCATTAGATTTCCTTGAATTATGTGTGTTGGGTGGAGGTAGTGGTGGGAAGGAGAGATTAAGCTATTTATTCTCCTCTTGGCATTAATCTATTTCCAGAGTGCTTTTCATTTCATCTATGCTAAGAATCACTGTCCAAAGCAGTGGCTTATTGGAGTTACATAAAATGATTGGAGAACCTGAGGTGAACAGTTATCCTAAAAATATACTTGCAGCAGCACATACAGTCCTGATTAATCTGTGCATTGGGAGAGCACAAAGGTGCTCTGATCCCTCTGATCCCCTGGGAAGCCACCTGGCCCTGGACTTTTGTGTATTGGGAGGTTTTTGATGACTGCTTCAATTTCCTCCCTGGTTATTGGCTTGTTCAGGCTTGCTGTGTCTTCCTGTTCTAGTTTTGGTAATTTGTGGTTTTCCAGAAATGCATTCATTGCTCCTAAATTGCCTAATTTGTTGGCATATAGCTACCTAAAATACATTTTATAAGGGAGGCTTGTATTGCAATGTATTTCCCTCTTAGGATGGCTTTGCTGTATCCCAAAGAATTTGAATGGTTGTATCTTCATTTTCATTAGTTCCCACGAATCTTTTTAATTTTTCTCTAATTTCCTGGTTGACCCATTCATCTTTTAGCAGGATGCTCTTTAACCTCCATGTGTTTCAGTTTCTTCCAAATTTCTTCTTGTGATTGAGTTCAAGTTTCAAACCATTTTGTTCTGAAAATATACAGGGGACAATTCCAATCTTTTGGTATTTGTTGGGACCTGATTTGTGACCGAATATATGGTCTATTCTGGAGAAAGTTCCATGTGCACTTAAGAAGAATGTATATTCAGTTGCGTTCAGATGCAAGTTCTGTGTATGTCTGTGAAATCCATCTGGTCCAGTGTATCATTTAAAGCTTTTATTTCTTTGGTTTTGCTGTGCTTAGAATATCTGTCATTTGCAGAAAGTGTCAGGTTTAAGTCTCTTACTAATTGTATATTATTATCTACATATGTCTTTACTTTGTTTATTAATTGATTGCTATCCTTGGCAGCTTAGGAGCATAAATATTCATGATTGTTAGGTCGTCTTGTTGGATAGACCCTTTAAGTATGATATAGTGTCCCTCTTCATCTCTTACTACAGTCCTTGGGATAAACTTTAATTTTTCTAGTATGAGGATTGCTACCCCAGCTTTCTTTTGACGACCATTTGAATGGTAAATGGTTCTCCACCCTTTCATTTTCAGCCTGGAGGTGTCCTTAGGTCTAAAATGAGTGCCTTGTAGACAGAAAATAGATGGGTCTTGCCTTTTTATCCAGTCTGAAACCCTGCATCTTTTGATCTTAGCCCATTCATGTTCAGAGTTACTATTCAAAGATATGGATTTAGTGTCATCGTAATACCTATTCAATCCCTGTTTCTGTGGATTATTTCTTGGGATTCATCTTTCTTTTACAAAGTCCCCCTTAATATTTCTTGCAGAGCTGAATTGGTGGTTACATATTCTTTCAGTTTCTGCCTATCTTGGAAGCTCTTTATCTCTCCTTCTATTCTGAATGAGAGCCTTGCTGGATAGAGTATTCTTGGCTGCATGTTCTTCTCATTTAGTGCCTTGAATATATCCTGCCAGCCCTTTCTGGACTGCCAGGTCTCTGTGGAGAGGTGTGCTGTTAATCTAATATTTCTCCCCATATAAGTTAGGGATCTCTTGTTTCTTGCTGCTTTAACAATTTTCTATTTATCTTTGGAATTTGCAAGTTTCACTATTAAATGTCAAGGTGTTGGATGGTTCTTATTGATTTTTTTTTTGATGGAGGGACTATCTCCTGGATCTAAATGCCTGTTTCCCTCCCCAAATTTGGGAAGCTCTCAGCTATGATTTGTTCAGGTATACTTTCTGGCCCTCTGGCCCTCTCAGCATTTTCTGTAATTCCAGTTATATGTAGATTCTTCCTTCTAAGGCTGTCATTTTTTTCCCTTTCCTCATGGTCTCTTAATTGTTTTTCTCTTTTTCCTCAGCTTCCTTCCTTGATATCAACTTGTCTGCTATGTTGCTCACTCTTTCTTCCACCTCATTTACCCTAGCTGTTAGGACCTCCAGTTTGGATTGCATCTCATTTAACTGATTTTTAATTTCAGCCTCATTAGATCTAAATTCTGCAGTCTTGAAGTCTCTAGAGTTTTTTATGTTTTTTTCCAGGGCCACCAATAGCTTTATAATTGTGTTTCTGAACTGGCTTTCTGACATTGAATTGTAATCCATAGTCTGTTAATCTGTGGCAGAGAGTACTGTGTCTGCTTCTTTCTTTTCTAGTGAACTGTTCCTTCTAGTCATTTTGCTCAATGCAAAATGGCTATGTGAGTGGGCTGAATCAAGAATATCAACCACGATCTAAGTAAATTTTACCTTAAATGATTCGGCCGAGGTAAGAGACCAGAAAATGAAAACAAGATCAGAACAAAATAAAACAAAAGGACCACTAAGGTGAAAAACAAATTTTAAAATAAAGTTATAAAAAATAAAAGGCCAAGAATCCCAAAGAAGGAGAAAAAAAAAAGAAGAAAAAAAAAAGCAAAAGTAAAGAGGAAAAAAAGAAAAAAAGAAGAAAAAAAAAGGATGGGGACTGGGAGATGGTGGTCATGAAGAATTTGAGGTGGAGGGAAAATGTAATCTACCTGAGGGGTCCTAGAGGGTGGTCCTCTTAGTTCTGAATGTATTTAGTTCCGTATGTTAGAAGGTGCTCAGTCCCAAATTTATATAAACCAACTATACTTGTAGAAAGCCCAAACATTGACCACCAAAACATAAACAAGATAAAAGAGGGGGGCAGAGTGGCAAGGAAGAGAGAATATAATCTCACAGAGTGAACCAGCACGGTATTCCACTTGGTTCTGGTTGCATGCTGGTTATGTTTTAGAAGGTAGTAAGTTCCACCATTGTAGAACAAAGCCAGGCAGAGAAAACAAAAAACACAAAACCATATCTAGTATATCTCCCAAAATTAAGTTGAGTATGATGAAGGGATCCTAGATGTGAAAAATATATCTAAGACATGTAATTGTAGAAATATGGAAGTCAAAACGGAAGAAATTTAAAAATGAAGAGGTGGCAAAATATTATAGTTAAGGTGGGAAATGACAAAAAATATTGGAAGTTTTTAGTCTGATATAAAAACGAGTTGTACTGGGAAAGGGAAAAAAGGGGGGGGACCCTCTAGTTCTATGTAGTATTTTCCCTTAGTTCTGGAGCTCTACAGCACTGCTTAGTCAAGAACTTGCTCTTCCCCTGTCCTTCCAGCTAGTCTTCTGGGGGAGGGTCGACTGTACTGATTCTCAGGTGTGTGTACCTGGAAGAGATGCCCAGCCTCCCGCCAGGTACCGGGCTCAGTGGGAGCTTTTGACCCTGTGAGGCTTCTGTCCCCTGACAGCCCCGCCCCTCCCAAGCACAGGGTGACACAAGGAGGAACAACACTGGCGGCGGCCAGGTCTCCAGACCGAGAGTCAGATCCCTGCAGTAACTAACCACGGGCTCCCAGTCTGCACTGGCTTGGATGCTTCCAGGCCATGGCTCCAGAAGGCAGCAGGGCTCAGACCCCTCTGCCCGGAGCCCCTGCCTGACCTATGAGCTTCTCCCCGAGGCCCCGCCAAGTGAGCGCTCCAGCCCTTTACTGAATCAGCTAGAGGTGTGCGATGCAGACTCCCCCGGGTGTACTTCCTTTGTTAGTGACCCGGGAAACTGGAGGCTTCACTGCCCATCCTGCAATTCTGCCCAATTTCCCTGCTAAGCACTTTCTGTCCAGGAAGAATCCGGTGCAGATATTTAAAGTGCCTGCTTCTCTGAGGCTGGCCTTTCCTGTCCCGGAGGCTCCAGCTGCCTGGCCTTAGCCTGGCTCCTCGCAGGGCCCCTCCCCGACTTGATTCTTTTTTATTTTATTTTTCTCCGGCTTCCTACCTTGCTAGAAGTGAAAACCCTTCTCTCTGTAGTGTTCCAGTTGTTCTCTCTTTAAATCTGAGGTCAAATTCAAAGGTGTTCAGGATGTTTTGAAAGTTATGTAGTAAGTTGGTGGGGCCAGGTGAGGTGAGGACCCTACTCTTCCACTATCTTCAGGCACATCTGACTCCTCTGATCTAAGAGAGTACAGTTCTCTGTCCTCTGGGAACACTGAACACACCATCTCTAAGACTTTGTCAAACTAAAGACCATAGGACATTCAGTTTATTTGTCCAGTAAGAGAGGCATTAGAGAGAGATGCAAAGAATAAGGGTTGTAGTTAGGTGAATCTAGGCAGAATACCTACCCAGTGATGAAATCTTGGACTTGTTTCTGATGTACCCTCAGCTTCTGTATCTCTATTTGTAAAATAGGAATCATCATATTTATCTTGCAAGACCAAATACTTGGAGAAGTGAAAGAGACACAAAGATAATATGCTAAGCACAGTGGATAGTATATAGATAATTAATATTACTCAAATTAAGGAGTAAGTAGAGAAAATAATAATAGTAATAATAACATTTTGAAATTTGACTATATTTTAGATAATGTGGTGAGCACTTTAGAGTTCACATAAATTTAATGAAATAAGTGATATCATTGCATTGATTTTACAGATTAGGAATCTGAGGCACAGAGAAGTTAAGTAAATTTCCTGGCATATGATAGCTGATAAGGCTTCAAACCCAGGGTATTCTGCTCTAGAACTTATGTTATTAAATACCATGCCAGATAGTAATAGCTTCTTTCAAAAAAAAAAAGTAGAATGGGGTTAAATTATCTAAATCCCTTGGGGTATGTGACTGGCTCGGATGGTAGAGCATGCGATTCTTAGTCATGAGTTCAAACCCCACATTAGGTATAGAGATTGCTTAAATAAATAAATTTTTTTAAAAATCTAAGGATCTGAGACCCATAGAAACACTTCATTTGTCCTGATCTTAAATTTGCCCTTCAATGAAAGCTCTTCCTTTGAAGCTCAAAGGAAATAATGATATGCACTTTAGCTTTGGAATCATAAGACCTGTGAACATTTTTCCAATTTTGGCACTTACTGTAAGTCATTTAACATGTTTGAGTTTCATTATATACATATATATGAATGGGAATAATTAATATCTTGTTAAGAGGTATTGAGGAAATAGATGTGAAAGCACCTTATAAATGTAAATACCTCATGAGTGTTAGTGGCCATTAATAAAAGAATATAATTATACATTGTTTAAAAAATTAAAAATTGAAATAGGAATTACACTAATTTTTCTATTCTATTCTAAATGCAAATTATTTTAGTATGCATATTATTAAATATTAAATTATTTAGTATGTATATTTCCATGTATAACATACAATAAATTAAAAATATTTTTATATCTAAATTTCTAGAACCATCTTACTATTATAAAATTCACATGGATGAAAACAAAGAATGATGCCACACAGTAATGCATTTTCTTTATTTTTATAGGATGTTTCATATGAGAGGATGAGAAACAACAGGTATCCAATATTCTGAAGGATGTCATTATGGAGTTGCCTAGGTGACTCACTAGGATGTCTTATCACATTATGCCTCGTATGCTTTTGGAGTAAGTAAAAAAAGAAAGATGTGAAACAAGGAGTTTAAGTCTTTTGAAAAGTGATGATTGCATAATCATCATCACTATAATCAAGAATATGGGAAGATATATTCATCATTTGTTCATTCATTCAGTAATGTCAGATATATCCTGCCTGTTGCACTGTACTAAATGTTAAAGGTGTATCTAGAAATATTTAAAAAATAGAAATATTCAATCTGGCCAAAAATATAAGACATATACATATTAGATAAATAACATTATAGAAGGGTATATCATTAGCAAAGTGGTACAGATAGTAAGTACAAAGAGAGTTCACAGAAGGGAGTAATCAATGTGAGAAAGACAGCCTGGGAAATCGTACAGGAGTGACAACAGAGACTGAAGGTTAGAAATGTCTATGGATTTGGAGAACCCATGAAGTTTTCTTCAAAAACATGATGGGTTATCTGTAAGGAACATTAAGCCAAGTGATGAACAAATGGAGTTTTGTTCTGCTATGGAGAGCTTTGAATGTAGACTAAGGAGTTTGAAATATATTCTGTGGGCAGGGGAGTAATTTTGGCAGAAGTATGGGAGAAAAATAGTTTTCTGTCCACTCAGAAAGCAGCTCTTCAGTTGGTGGGAAGAGAACTCTTCAGCTTTCTGGAGGGTCTAGACCCCAAACATAAAACTTACAAAAAGAGTTCACTTTTAAGTATCAGAAAAACAACCAGCATTAGCTTTAAATGCATGAACACATGTCTTTGCTTGTTTGTTTTTCATATTAAAAAGGGGGCTATGAGTAGCAGCAGCAGCAGTAGTAGTTGTCAGGGCTGGTACGTAGGTGAAATGATGCCACCAGGACTCTGTCCCTTCTGTCTTCCTGTTACACGATTCTAACCATGACGATTTTGTCCTTTTGATGACAAAGTAGTAGCCATATCTCTACAGAAGCTGTATGAAGGAGAAAAGCAAATGAAATGGGTAAAAACACGTGTAACAAGAATCTGCCACTTGAAAATTTTCTTCCTGGAAATCTTCCACATTTATTACCTGCTCACATTAACTGGCCAGAATGAGGTCACAAGGTAAGACCTAATTGCAAGGTCAGCTAGAAAGCTACCATTTTAGCTGGACAAAGTGCTGCCACAGCAAAATTTGAAGGTTGTTTACAGGTAAGAAGAATGATTATAAATGTATAAATATATATAATATGTGAGTACCTTTTTCATTGGATATTTGAATCAAAAAGCTGTGGTGGAGATATTAAATATTTTAATATATTTTTTTAAAGTGTGTCTGCCTTATTTGGCAACTCTTGGATAAATAAATGAAAAGAAGTCAGAACAAGTTTTTCCCCAGTTTCATTAGTTAAACTGTTTTGTGAATATTCCTTCTAGATTCTGATATTACCATTATCAGTCTAGCTTTTCTATTTTATCCTGTGTTTTTCTGGGAATTCAAAAGCTATATTATGAGGAAGTTTGGAAAAGTTGCACTAAGAGATGACAGCCAGATGCCATTTTAAATCCATGTTTCATAATTTCTTAGGTTTTAATTCCAAGTCTTTATAAAGTCTTTGATCTAAACAGAATTTATTATTTTAAAATTCATGTATGGGTATTTGTTTTATATATTTACATTTATTTATTTATAAAATTCAATTACCATATGATGTATTATTATTTTAAGAGATAGAGTTCAACGATTCATCAGTTGAATATAACACCCAGTGTTCATTACATCATGTGCCTTCCTTAATGCCCATCACCCAAATTACCCCACCCCCTCACCTATCTCCCTACCAGGAACCCTCAGTTTGTTTCCTGTAGTAAAGAGTCTCTTATGGTTCGTCTCACTCTCTGATACTGTCTTATTTTATTTTTCCCTCCCTTCCCCTATGATGCTGTTTTATTTCTTAAATTCCACATATGAGGAAACTCATAATTGTCTTCCTCTGATTGACTTATTTCACTCAGTATAATATCCTCCAGTTCCATCCATGTCAGTGCAAATACCAAGGTTTCATTTTTTGATGGCTGAGTAGTATTTTACATGTCACATTTTCTTTATCCATACATCTGTTGAGGGACATCTGGGTTCTTTCCATATTTTGGCTACTGTGGACATTGCTACTAAACATTGGGGTGCAGGTGCCCCTTCAAATCACTATGTGTGTAATCCTTTGAATAAATACCTAGTAGTGTAATTCCTGGATCATAGGGTAGATCTACTTTTTGAGGAACCTCCATACTGTTTTCCAGAGTGGCTACACCAGTTGCATTCCCACCAACAGTGTAAGAGGGTTCCCCTGTCTCCTCATCCTAGCCAACATCTTTTGTTTCCTGAGTTGTTTATTTTAGCCATTATGACAGGCTTGAGGCAGTGTCTCATTGTGGTTTTGATTTGTATGTCCCTGATGACAAGTAATATGGGGCATTTTCTCATGTGTCGGTTGACCATTTGCATGTCTTTTTTTGAGAAATGTCTGTTCATGTCTTTTACCCATTTATGATTGCGTTTTTGGTTTTTGGATGTTGAGCTTAATAAATTCTAGAAAGATTTTGGGTACTAGCTTTTATCTGATAAGACATTTACAAATATTTCTCCCATTCTATAGGTTGCCTTTAAGTTTTGTTGACTGTTTCATTTGCTGTGCAGAAGCTTTTTATCTTGATGAAGTCCCAAAAATTCATTTTGGTTTTGTTTCCCTTGCCTTTGGAGACATGTCTAGCAAGAAGTTGCTGTGGCTGAGGTCAAAAAAGTTGCTGTATGTGTTGTCTACTAGGATTTTGGTGGATTCCTGTCACCTTTAGGTCTTTCATCCATTTTAAGTTTATCTTTGTGTATGGTGTAAGACAAGGATCCGGTTTCATTCTTCTGCATGTGGCTGTTCAATTTTCCCACCACTATTTGTTGAGGACACTGTCGTTTTTCATTGGATATTATTTCCTACTTTGTCAAACATGAGTTGACCATCGAGATGAGGGTCATTCTTGGGTTCTCTATCCTGCTCCATTGATCTCTGTCTTGTTCTGCCAGTGCCACACTGTCTTGCTGATCACAGCTGTATAATACAGCTTGAATCCAGATTGTGATGCCACCAGCTTTGATTTTCTTTCAACATTACTTTGGCTATTTGGGGTCTTTTCTGGTTCCATGCAAATTTTAGGATTGTTTGTTATAGCCCTGTGAAAATGTTGATGGCATTTTGATAGAGGTTGCATTAGGGATCCCTAATCCCTAATGCCACTGATGGCTCAGTGGTTTAGCACCTGCCTTTGGCCCAGGGCATGATCCTGGAGTCCCAGGATCGAGTCCCACATCAGGCTCCCTGCATGTAGCCTTCTTCTCCCTCTGCCCCCACCCCCTTTGTGTGTGTGTGTGTCTCGTCAATAAATAAATAATATTTGAAAAAAAAGAGATTGTATTGAATGTTTAAATTGCCCTGGGTAGCATTGACATTTTAACAATATTTGTTCTTCCA
This sequence comes from Canis lupus baileyi, assembly GCF_048164855.1. NCBI lineage: Eukaryota > Metazoa > Chordata > Mammalia > Carnivora > Canidae > Canis > Canis lupus. The sequence goes on from NC_132860.1 coordinate 51,490,523, forward strand.
ATCCATGAGCATGGAGCATTTTCCCATTTCTTTGTTACTTCAATTTCTTTCATGTGTGTTATATAGATTTCAAAGTAGAGATCCTTTACTTTGGTTAGGTTTATTCCTAGGTATCTTATGGTTTTGGGTACACTTGTAAATGGGATTGATTCCTTAATTTGTCTTTCTTCAGGCTCATTGCTATTGTACAGAAATGCAACTGATTTCTGTGCATTGATTTTATATCCTGTCATGGTGCTGAATTTCTGTAGGAGTTCTAGCAATCTTGGGGTGGAGTTTTTTGTTTTTTCCACATAAAGTATTATTTCATCTTCAAAGAGTGAAAATTTGACTTCTTCTTTGCCAATTTGGATGCCTATTTCTTTTTGTTGTCTGATTGCTGAGGTAGAAATTCTAGTACGACGTGGATGGAACTGGAGGGTATTATGCTGAGTGAAATAAGTCAATTGGAGAAGGACAAACATTATATAGTCTCATTCATTTGGGGAATATAAAAAATAGTGAAAGGGAATAAAGGGGAAAGGAGAAAAAATATGTGGGAAATATCAGAAAGGGAGACAGAACATGAAAGACTCCTAACTCTGGGAAACGAACTAGGGGAGGTGGAAAGGGAGGTGGGCGGGGGTGGGGGTAACTGGGCGGTGGGCACTGAGGTGGGCACTTGATGGGCTGAGCGCTGGGTGTTCTGTATGTTGACAAATTAAACACCAATAAAAAATAAATTTATTTAAAAAAAGAAATAGTGAAATTTTGAGAAGAGCCCAAATGTCCATTGACTAATGAAAGAATAAAGAAAATGTGGTCTATAAAAAAAAAGGAAATTCTAGTACTTTGTTGAACAGCAGTGGTGACAGTGGACATCCTTGTTGTGTTCCTGATTTTAGGGGGAAAGTTCTCAGCTTTTATCCACTGAAAATGATATTTGCTGTGAGCTTTTCATATATGGCTTTTAAGATACTGAGGTATGTTTCCTCTATCTCTACACTGTGGAGAGTTTTAATCAAGAAAGGATGCTGTATTTGTCAAATGCTTTTTTCTGAATCCATTGAGGAATCATATGGTTCTTCTCCTTTCTTTTATTAATGTAGTATATCACATTGATTTGTGGATGTTGAACCACCCTTGCAGCCCAGGAATAAATCTCCTTCAGCTGTGGTGAATAATCCTTTTAGTGCACTGTTGGATTCTATTGGTTAAAAACTTTCATCTCTCACTAGTCATATTATGCCTCTATTATATCCCTGTGGAAATATTACAGCTTCTGATTAGTCGATTGTTCATCACCACATGAGCACTTGGGCAGCTGGACACTGCTGGGGAAGATCACACAACAGGCCTACCATTGCCACATTACAGGATATAGCTCTCCTGTCCTATCTAGGCCTTCAAGACTGCCAATAGTTTACTAAAGTTACCTCATTCTTTCATTTTTAACTATTTCAAACATTTTTCATTTTTCAGACTTCCAACACTTCTTTTTTTAAATATTTTTAAGGTTTATTTATTTATTTGAAAGAAAGAGAGAGAGAGAGAGAAAACCACCATATGGTGCAGAGAAGCAGAGGGAGAGAGAATCTCAAGCAGACTCCACACGCTCTACAGAGCCTGATGTGGGGCTCGATCTCACAACCCTGAGATCATGACCTGAACTGAAACCAACAAGTGGATATTTAACCAACTGTGCCACCCAAGCACCCCGACCTCCAACACTTCTTACCAATACTTCTCATTTTCCATAAAAGACTCTATCTTCCACCTTGCAAAAAAAAGAGAAACTTTCATTCAGTAAGTCCTTCAGTTGTATACCATCAAGTCTATACTGACTTCACCAATTCCATACTAATGGAAAAGGAGACAATATTAATGTCTCTTATTAAGAGACTAATATCTATCAGTAAGATCCATTTTTAAAAAGATTTTATTTATTCATGAGAGACACAGAGAGAGAGGCAGAGACATAGGAAGAGGGAAGAGAATCAGGCTGCATGCAAAGCGCCCAATGTGGGACTTGATCCTGGGACTCCATGTTCATGTCCTGAACCAAAGGCAGATGTTCAACTACTGAGCCACCCAAGCATCCCAATAAGATCCATTTTTTAATCTTTGTTCTTAATCATGTATTCTTTATCTAGTCAACTTCTCTCTACATACTGGCCTTTTGCATCGACATTTCAATATGGATTAATCACTCATTTCAGTAACAAACTACTTCTCTTAACTCCCCATCCCCCTCCAGCAATTGAAATCTTTCCGTTTTCTACTGTTATTTCTATTTGTGTGTTTCTCTTCTTTCCCACTTCCTCCACAATCAGTCAACTCCAATTTCATCAACTCCCACATCTTCATGGGAACTTCTTTTCTGAGCTTGAAACAACTTCCTTGTATTAATTAATAGAATACTGTTTCTGCTTTTATCTTACTTAACCTCAACTTCATTTGACAGTGTTAATCATATCTTCCTTTTGGAAAAATTTTCCTGATTTCCATGACACTCATTCTCCTAGTATTCCTCTCTCTTGCCAGAACATTCTGTCTCAGTTCGGCTTTTTCTCTCTACTTTCTCTGGTCATCCCTTAAGCACATAGATTCTCCCCAGCAGTTTTCTTTAGGGCCTTCTATTTTCTCACACTTTACTCCTGAGTTATACAGGAAAGCAGCTCAACCTGTTCCAAATTAAACTCTTATTTCATCTACCCTCCTTCTACTCAGTGATTCCTATCTCAATAAATGAAAAAATTCTGACAAATTTTTACTCTAAAATATCTTGTAAATCTATTCATTTATATCCACCCATCCTGTTTTAATCACTGTTTTCTCATTATCTGGACTACTGTGACAACCTCATGTGTGATCTCTCTTTGGTCATTCATGCCCATCTGCATCTATGCTCCACTCAGAAGCCAGAATGATCTCCCTAAGTGTAAATTTGATCATGTAACTTGCCTGCTTAAAAATTCTTCAATGACTTCTCATTTTCCCCTGGAATCATGTTAAAATTTTTCAACATGGTTTATTAGACTCTGTATGTCCTTGTTAATATTTACCTCTTGTCTCTTCTCAAAAAAAGGAAGTTCTCCCCTTAGTCTTGTTGCTCCAGGTAGAATGCACCATGTATCATATTTTGTCCTCAGATCTTCAAATGTACTTATCCATTAGTATGACACAATCTTCACCACTTACCCTCTCCTCCTCGTTTCACTTAGATACTTTTTATCCTCCAACTCTCCATGTATAGGTTATGTGGTTGGGAACATTTTTTCTGACAAGCCCTCCTCACCTCACCTATTTCCACCAGTGTAGATTAGGGCCCTTTTTAATGTATATCTTTTTATCAGCTCTTTCCTTTTATTAAAATTCACTACACACACACAAACACATATAACTGTACATATAGTTTTTATAGTTTTTTTTTAGTTTTTATAGTTTTTATTGGGCATTTGCATATGTACACCACGTTTTAGATCCCAATAAATATATCAGAGCTTCTCAAAGTTTCCTATAGTAATCTAGAGGTCCAGGATTCCTGGCCAGAGCTAGTTTTCCCCGACTGAATTTACAACCTTAGGTAGCTTAGATGTTGCCAGAATATTGCTATCATTTCACTAATACCCTGGGAGGACCTTTCCCCAACTTTGAGCTCAGCTCTGAGTCAAGTCGAATAGCCTCCACTCCCTGGACAGAGATTTTTTCAGAGATCTGAAAGTTTAGATAAAATATTTTTGTTTTAAGATTTTATTTATTTATTTGAGAGAGAGAGAGAAAAAATGACTGGGGGCAGGCAGAGGCAGAAGGCTTAATCCCAGGATGCTGGGATCATAACCTGAGCCAAAGTTGGACACCCAACTGACTGAGCCACCTAGGCTCCCCTTGTTTGGAAAAAATATTAACAGCATTCTAAGGAGGTAATTTTCATGATAAACAGTCAGATATTTTCATCATCTATAATGGTGTTAGCTTTTGTTTACCATGCCACTAAACTGGGGAGAAAGTGTGAATAGGAATAGCCCTAAATTAAAATGTCATAGACACCACTGTCTTAACCAATGTTCAGTAGATTCTCTTAGATAGACAATTTTCATTTCATTCATTCAATATGGTTGTCAGATTTCTTTTTTTACTTATTTTATTTTTTTAATTAGGTAAAATATCTCTAATTACATTTTTTCTGACCTTATTTCTTTTTTTAATAAATTAATTTTTATTGGTGTTCAATTTACCAACATACAGAATAACACCCAGTGCTCATCCCGTCAAGTGTCCCCCTCAGTGCCCGTCACCCACTGACCCCCACCCCCCACCCTCCTCCCCTTCCACCACCCCTAGTTCGTTTCCCAGAATTAGGAGTCTCTCATGTTCTGTCTCCCGTTCTGATATTTCCTACTCATTTTTTCTCCTTTCCCCTTTATTCCCTTTCACTATTTTATATATTCCCCAAATGAATTAGACTATATAATATTTGTCCTTCTCTGGTTGACTTATTTCACTCAGCATAATATCCTCCAGTTCCATCCACATCAAAGCAAATAGTGGGTATTTGTCGTTTCTAATGGCTGAGTAATATTCCATTGTATACATAGACCACATCTTCTTTATCCATTCATCTTTCGATGGACACCGAGGCTCCTTCCACAGTTTGGCTATTATGGACATTGCTGCTATAAACATTGGGGTGCAGCTGTCCTGCAGTTTCACTGCATCTGTATCTTTGGAGTAAATCCCCAGCAGTGCAATTGCTGGGTCTAGAGCAGTTCTATTTTTAACTCTTTGAGGAACCTCAAAGTGTTTTCCAGAGTGGCTGCACAAGTTCACATTCCCACCAACAGTGCAAGAGGGTTCCCAGTTGCCAGATTTCTAAAATGGTTCATTTTAGTTGTTTTGCCCATATTTTCATTGTTTTAGAAGAATTGGGTAGTTTACTGAGGTCCTTGTTCTGACATTATGGAAACTGATTTACTTATGTTCATTTTTAATGTTTGTATATCTGATTAGATTCTAAGTTTCCTTCTTCTCTTCATTACTTCATCCTTCCCTTCTTCTTTGACTGCCTGCCAGAAATATAATGTTTACCACATGGCAGATGCTAATTTAAGTGCTTGAAGAATAATAGGGAAAATACCTAAACAGATCCTTGGCCATTATATTGTTCATTGTTTCATCATCTCTGTGGAACACAGTGCGTTGGCATACAGTAGATACTAAATAAGTAACTGTGAAGACATGAAGGGCTCATTTTCTCAGATATTGTTTATAATCCCTTTCCATTGGCAACCAATCACTTTAGAATGCAATGAGCTGCCATGCATTTCCCTCTAAATATTGAAATGTTATTCAAAAGCTGTGGATCTTGATGAACGTAAGAAAAAGTGCTATTGGGGTTAAAGGATGGTGAGACCACCTCTGGCTGGTTCAGAATATCTTTTTTATGCTGTTATGGTTGTTTGCCTTTTTTCTTACCCAAGCAGCCTTAGATCTATGAAAGAGGCCCGGTGGTCCAGACAATCAGTAGGTAAGATAGTGCCAAAGAATATAGTAAAAGGTAGACACATAAGAACTTATCAATCTCAACATCCAAAAAACAAACAAACAAAAATAGTCAAGAAATGGGCAGAAGACATGAACAGACATTTCCCCAAAAAAGACATACAGATGGTCAACATGCACATGAAAAAATTCTCCACATCTCTTGGCCATCAGGGAAATACAAATCAAAACCATAATATGATATCACCTCATATCTGTCAGAATGGCTAAAAACAACAACAACAACAACTCAGGAAACGACAGATGTATGTAAGGATGCAGAGAAAGAAGAACCCTCTTACAGTGTGGATGGGAATGTAAACTGGTGCAGTCACTCTGGACAACAGTATGTAGATTCCTCAAGAAGTTTAAAAATAGAGCTAACCTATAACCCAGCAGTTGCATTACTAGGTATTTAACCAAAAGATACAAACATAGCTATTCAACAGGGCACATGCATCCCAATGTTAAAGCAGAAATATGCATAATAGCCAAAATATGGAAAGAGCCCAGATGTCATCAACAGATGAGTGGAAAGGAGGGGAAAGACGGCGGAAGGGTAGGGTCCCCAAGTCACCTGTCCCCACACCAAATTACCTAGATAACCTTCAAATCACCCTGAATACCTACTAATTCCGCCTGAGATTTAAACAGAGAACAGCTGGAATGCTACAGTGAGGAGAGTTCACGCTTCTATCAGGGTAGAAAACGGGAAAAAAGAAATAAAGAAACAAAAGGCCCCCAAAGGGGGAGGGGCCCCGCGAGGAGCCGGGCTGAGGCCGGGGCGAGTGTCCCCAGGACAGGAGAGCCCCGTCCCGGAGACGCAGGAGCTGCACCGACCTTCCCGGGAGAAAGGGGCTCGCGGGGAGGTGGAGCAGGACCCAGGAGAGCAGGGATGCCCTCGGGCTCCCGGGGACACTGACAGACACCTGCGCCCCGGGAGAGCGCCCCGAGCTCCCTAAGGGCTGCAGCGTGGGCAGCGGGACCCGGAGCAGCTCGGGGGGTCGGGGGCGGCTCCGCGGAGGGGGCTGCGGGGCGGGAGCAGCTGTTTTTACTTTTTTTCTTTTTCTTTTCTTCTTTCTCTTCTTTTTCTCCTTTTCCCAATACAACTCGCTTTTGGCCACTCTGCACTGAGCAAAATGACTAGAAGGAAAACCTCACCTCAAAAGAAAGAATCAGAAACAGTCCTCTCTCCCACAGAGTTACAAAATCTGGATTACAATTCAATGTCAGAAAGCCAATTCAGAAGCACTATTATACAGCTACTGGTGGCTCTAGAAAAAAGCATAAAGGACTCAAGAGACTTCATGACTGCAGAATTTAGGGCTAATCAGGCAGAAATTAAAAATCAATTGAATGAGATGCAATCCAAACTAGAAGTCCTAACGACGAGGGTTAACGTGGTGGAAGAACGAGTGAGTGACATAGAAGACAAGTTGATAGCAAAGAGGGAAACTGAGGAAAAAAGAGACAAACAATTAAAAGACCATGAAGATAGATTAAGGGAAATAAACGACAGCCTGAGGAAGAAAAACCTACGTTTAATTGGTGTTCCCGAGGGCGCCGAAAGGGCCAGAGGGCCAGAATATGTATTTGAACAAATTCTAGCTGAAAACTTTCCTAATCTGGGAAGGGAAACAGGCATTCAGATCCAGGAAATAGAGAGATCCCCCCCTAAAATCAATAAAAACCGTTCAACACCTCGACATTTAATAGGGAAGCTTACAAATTCCAAAGATAAAGAGAAGATCCTTAAAGCAGCAAGAGACAAGAAATCCCTGACTTTTATGGGGAGTAGTATTAGGGTAACAGCAGACCTCTCCACAGAGACCTGGCAGGCCAGAAAGGGCTGGCAGGATATATTCAGGGTCCTAAATGAGAAGAACATGCAACCAAGAATACTTTATCCAGCAAGGCTCTCATTCAGAATGGAAGGAGAGATAAAGAGCTTCCAAGACAGGCAGGAAATAAAAAAATATGTGACCTCCAAACCAGCTCTGCAAGAAATTTTAAGGGGGACTCTCAAAATTCCCCTTTAAGAAGAAGTCCGGTGGACCAATCCACATAAACAAGGACTGAATAGATATCATGATGACACTAAACTCATATCTTTCAATAGTAACTCTGAACGTGAATGAGTTTAATGACCCCATCAAAAGGTGCAGGGTTTCAGACTGGAAAAAAAACCAGGACCCATCTATTTGCTGTCTTACAAGAGACTCATTTTAGACAGAAGGACAACTACAGCCTGAAAATAAAAGGTTGGAGAACCAATTTACCATTTAAATGGTCCTCAAAAGAAAGCAGGGGTAGCCATCCTTATATCAGATAAACTAAAATTTACCCCGAAGAATGTAGTTAGAGATGAAGAGGGACACTATCTCATACTTAAAGGATCTATCCAACAAGAGGACTTAACAATCCTCAATATATATGCTCCGAATGTGGGAGCTGCCAAACATATCAATCAATTAATAACCAAAGTGAAGAAATACTTAGATAATAATACACTTATACTTGATGACTTCAATCTAGCGCTTTCTACACTCGATAGGTCTTCTAAGCACAACATCTCCAAAGAAACGAGAGCTTTAAATGATACACTGGACCAGATGGATTTCACAGATATCTACAGAACTTTACATCCAAACTCAACTGACTACACATTCTTCTCAAGTGCACATGGAACTTTCTCCAGAATAGACCACATACCGGGTCACAAATCAGGTCTTAACCGATACCAAAAGACTGAGATCATTCCCTGCATATTCTCAGACCATAATGCCTTGAAATTAGAACTAAATCACAAGAAGTTTGGAAGGACCTCAAACACTTGGAGGTTAAGGACCATCCTGCTTAAAGATGAAAGGGTCAACAAGGAAATTAAGGAAGAATTAAAAAGATTCATGGAACTAATGAGAATGAAGACACAAACGTTCAAAATCTTTGGGATGCAGCACAGACAGTACTGAGGGGAAAATACATCGCAATACAAGCATCCATTCAAAAACTGGAAAGGACTCAAATACAAAAGCTAATCTTACACCTAAAGGAGCTAGAGAAAAAACAGCAAATAGATCCTACACCAGCAGAAGAAGAGAGTTAGTTAAAATTCGAGCAGAACTCAATGAAATCGAGACCAGAAGAACTGTGGAACAGATCAACAAAAGCAGGAGCTGGTTCTTTGAAAGAATTAATAAGATAGATAAACCATTAGCCAGCCTTATTAAAAAGAAGAGAGAGGAGACTCAAATTAATAAAATCATGAATGACAAAGGAGTGAACACTACCAACACCAAGGAAATACAAACGATTTTAAAAACCTATTATGAACAGCTATACGCCAATAAATTAGGCAATCTAGAAGAAATGGACGCATTCCTGGAAAGCCACAAACTACCAAAACTGGAACAGGAAGAAATAAAAAACCTGAACAGGCCAATAACCAGGGAGGAAATTGAAGCAGTCATCAAAAACCTCCCAAGACACAAGAGTCCAGGGCCAGATGGCTTCCCAGGGGAATTCTATCAAACGTTTAAAGAAGAAACCATACCTATTCTCCTAAAGCTGTTTGGAAAGATAGAAAGAGATGGAGTACTTCCAAATTCGTTCTATGAGGCCAGCATCACCTTAATTCCAAAACCAGACAAAGACCCCACCAAAAAGGAGAATTACAGACCAATATCCCTAATGAACATGGATGCAAAAATTCTCAACAAGATACTGGCCAATAGGATACAACAATACATTAAGAAAATTATTCACCATGACCAAGTAAGATTTATTCCCAGGACACAAGGCTGGTTCAACACTCGTAAAACAATCAATGTGATTCATCATATCAGCAAGAGAAAAACCCAGAACCATATGATCCTCTCATTAGATTCAGAGAAAGCATTTGACAAAATAGAGCATCCATTCCTGATCAAAACTCTTCAGAGTGTAGGGATAGAGGGAACATTCCTCAACATCTTAAACACCATCTATGAAAAGTTCACAGCAAATATAATTCTCACTGGGGAAGCACTGGGAGCCTTTCCCTTAAGATCAGGAACAAGACAGGGATGTCCACTCTCACCACTGTTATTCAACATAGTACTGGAAGTCCTAGCCTCAGCAATCAGACAACAAAAAGACATTAAAAGCATTCAAATTGGCAAAGAAGAAGTCAAACTCTCCCTCTTCGCCGATGACATGATACTCTACATAGAAAACCCAAAAGTCTCCACCCCAAGATTGCTAGAACTCATACAGCAATTTGGTAGCGTGGCAGGATACAAAATCAATGCCCAGAAGTAAGTGGCATTTCTATACACTAACAATGAGACTGAAGAATGAGAAATTAAGGAGTCAATCCCATTGACAATTGTACCCAAAAGCATATGATACCTAGGAAGAAACCTAACCAAAGAGGTAAAGGATCTATACCCTAAATACTATAGAACACTTCTGAAAGAAATTGAGGAAGACACAAAGAGATGGAAAAATATTCCATGCTCATGGATTGGCAGAATTAATACTGTGAAAATGTCAGTGTTACCCAGAGCAATTTACACGTTTAATGCAATCCCTATCAAAATACCATGGACTTTCTTCAGAGAGTGAGAACAAATTATTTTAAGATTTGTGTGGAATCAGAAAAGACCCCGAATAGCCAGGGGAATTTTAAAAAAGAAAACCATAGCTGGGGGTATTACAATGCCAGACTTCAGGTTGTACTACAAAGCTGTGGTCGTCAAGACAGTGTGGTACTGGCACAAAAACAGACACATAGACCAATGGAACAGAATAGAGAATCCAGAAGTGGACCCTCAACTTTATGGTCAACTCATCTTCGATAAAGGAGGAAAGACTATCCACTGGAAGAAAGACAGCCTCTTCAATAAATGGTGCTGGGAAAATTGGACATCCACATGCAGAAGAATGAAACTAGACCACTCTCTTGCACCATACACAAAGACAAACTCAAAATGGATGAAAGATCTAAATGTGAGGCAAGATTCCATCAAAATCCTAGAGGAGAACACAGGCAACACCCTTTTTGAACTCGGCCACAGTAACTTCTTGCAAGATACATCCACGAAGGCAAGAGAAACAAAAGCAAAAGTGAACTATTGGGACTTCATTAAGATAAGAAGCTTTTGTATAGCAAAGGATACAGTCAACAAAACTAAAAGGCAACCTACAGAATGGGAGAAGATGTTTGCAAATGATGTATCGGATAAAGGGCTAGTTTCCAAGATCTAGAAAGAACTTATTAAACTCAACACCAAAGAAACAAACAATCCAATCATGAAATGGGCAAAAGTCATGAACAGAAATCTCACAGAGGAAGACATAGACATGGCCAACATGCACATGAGAAAATTCTCTGCATCACCTGCCATCAGGGAAATACAAATCTATACCACAATGAGATCCCACCTCACACCAGTGAGAATGGGGAACATTAACAAGGCAGGAAACCACAAATGTTGGAGCAGATGCGGAGAAAAGGGAACCCTCCTGCACTGTTGGTGGGAATGTGAACTGGTGCAGCCACTCTGGAAAACTGTGTGCAGGTTCCTCAAAGAGTTAAAAATAGACCTGTCCTACGACTCAGCAATTGCACTGTTGGGGATTTACCCCATAGATACAGATGCAATGAACGCTGCGACACTTGCACCCCAATGTTTCTAGCCGCAATGTCCACAATAGCCAAACTGTGGAAGGAGCCTCGGTGTCCATCGAAAGATGTATGGATAAAGAAGATGTGGTTTATGTATAGAATGGACTATTACTCAGCCATTAGAAATGACAAATACCCACCATTTGCTTCAACGTGGATGGAACTGGAGGTTATTATGCTGAGTGAAATGAGTCAATCAGAGAAGGACAAACATTATATGTTCTCATTCATTTGGGGAATATAAATAATAGTGAAAGGGAATAGAATGGAAGGGAAAAGAAATGGGTAGGAAATATCAGAAAGGGCGATAGAATATAAAGATTCCTATCTCTGGGAAATGAACTAGGGGTGGTGAAAGGGGAGGAGGTCTGGGGGTGGGGGTGAGTGGGTGACGGGCACTGAGGGGGGCACTTGACGGGATGAGCACTGGGTGTTATTCTGTATGTTTGCAAATTGAACACCAATAAAAAATAAATTTATTATAAAAAAACAGATGAGTGGATCAAGAAGATCTGATAATAGATATAGATATATAGATAAATAATGGAATATTACTCAGTCATCAAAAGAATGAATATTGCCATTTTCAATGACATAGATAGAGCTAGAGGGTATTATGCTAAGTAAAATAAACAAAATAAGTCAGTCAGAAAAATAAAGATACCATATAATTTCACTTATATGTGGAAGTTAAGAAACAAAACAGATCAACATAGGGGAAGGGAAAGAAAAATAAAATAAGATGAAAATATCATGCTGCTCTCTGAGGGAACCTTCCAGCCGTTTGGAGTCAGGTAGAATATAACCCACGATGGAGAAGGGTAAATGATGGGTGTTTTTGGAATAGGCACTTACCGATATGTAAATTTGCCTTTTTGGTCCACACTGTTTCTGTCAGTACCAATACTCATGAGATACTTGCTGTCATGTATTTATATTACTTCTGACCACAAAGCTCATTTTACAATAAGATACATATAACTGACTTATATCTATTACCATGTGCCCTATTGTTGACCTTACAGTGTAGTATATAGGAGACTCAGTAGATACAGTTGGAGAGGTGAAGTTTAGTTGCTTGGGATCAGCAATCAATGTACAGTATTATTTTACTCACAGTCAGAATAATTGAGTCTGTGAATCAAGAAGTTTAAATAGGAGTCACTTCTTTTACTATCACATTAAATATCTTACAATATTTGTTTGTAAACATCACAAAAATCTCACAAACTGTGCCCTGCTGGCTTAAAAGTCTGCTATCTAAGAGGAAAAATCTTCTGTTAGGGATACGATAATGCCATCTTACCAGTAGAGGCTCCTTATTGCACAACCCAGCATGTCAGGAAGATCTATATATATGGAATCCAGGAGATTTTCTGGAGTACCTTAGTAGTTTTATATGTAAGTCAATAAATGCAAGAACTCTGATCAGCTGAGGGCAAGGGAACTATGGAATATATAACAAAAAAATGAAGTTGGAAATAAAAACTGTCTTCATAACAGTTACAGGAATGAGGCCTGTGACTGAAATGCATATTTTCTTCCTTGCTTATGACATATCCATATCTGTTATTAACCTATTGTGTTTTTTCTCTTTTTTAATTTTTATATAGAATGATGTTGTAATCAGTTTTGCAGTCAAGTCTATATATTTTAGACTATCCAGGACAGATTGTGATCAAAATAGAAAAGGAATTAGCATTACTTGGAGATTGATAGACAATGGTACTTTTTTCATTGGGGAGGTGGTGATGGGAGAAAATATAAAAGCATCTTCTTTGATATAAGAGTTAAATCATGATAATGTTGTTATAATTGTCATTTGGAGGCTTAAGTATGACTAGGAGGGTGTATACAGATACTGAATAATCAAAAGGATGAACAGTACTGGATATTGTGTATTTGTTCTCAAGCCCACATCTGCCACTTTACCCTCTATCCTATTCATCTAGGGCTGGAGGCCTACCAGTTGGGTTCCACTTAGATTAGAAGAAGCACGGAAAGAGATCCATTTTTTTTTGTTTCTGATTTTGGCAGTAGTGTCTTCAGTATTATGGATGCCTAGATTTCTGCTCGGTGTTAGAAGCATAGTTCTTCTCTCAGTTTGTTCACCACCTTACGTCGTTTCTATATGTCACATTAGCCACCAACTTTCATTATTCACTTGACTGTTTCATCCACAAGTAGAGGCTCAATATAAAGTATATTATTCTGACCACCACCTCCTACTTTTTTTCTGCCTGGTACACTCTACTACTAACATTTTAGCTTTTACTGTATTCTATTTTATCACTAATACACTCACCCTTCTTGCTGCTGTTTCTCCTAGTCAACATATCATGTCTTCATTTCTCATTGGCCAATCTTAGATTTCATGATCTACCATTAAAATCATTTCCTCTCAAAAGCCCAAAACACCTGTGATTTTTTTTCTCCCATTAGTTGTCTGGCAAGTTACCCCCGGTTAAATCCAACTGTCTACCTAGTTCGTTCTTAAATGTAACTGAATATATAACTGAAGAAATATACCTTACTGATTTGTCTCCTTTAAATTCATATGGCCAAATTGATAATTAATGCAGCCCCATAATTTTACTAAATTTTTTATGTCAGACTAGAATTTATTTATTTATTTACATACAGATATTTTTTATTGAAATTAAATTTGCCAACATATAACACTCAATGCTCATCCTGTCAAGTGACTACGTCTGTGCCCTTCACCCAGTTACCCCAACCCCTTGCCCACCTCCCCCTCCACTACTCTTTGCTCGTCTCCCAAAATTAAGAGTCTCTCATGTTTTGTCACCATCTCTAATATTCCCCACTCATTTTCTCTCCTTTCCCCCATAATCCCTTTCAATGTCTTATATTCCCCACATGAGTGAAAACATATACTGATTTTCCTTCTCCAATTGACTCAATTCACTCAGCATAATACCCTCCAGTTCCATCCACATCGAAGCAAAAGGTGGGTATTTGTCCTTTCTGATGGCTGAGTAATATCCCATTGTATCTATAGACCATATCTTCTTTATCCTTTCATCTGTCAGTGGACACCGAGGCTCCTTCCACAGTTTGGCTATTGTGGGCAATACTGCTATAAACATTGGGGTGCAGTTGTCCTGGCCTTTCATTACATCAGTATCTTTGAGGTAAATCCCAAGTAGTGTAATTGCGGGGTCATAGGGTACTCTATTTTTAACTCTTTGAGGAATCTCCACACAGTTTTCCAGAGTGTCTGTACCAGTTCACATTCCCACCTAGAGTGCAAGAGGGTTCTTTCTTCTCCACAACTGCTACAACATTTGTTGTTTCCTGCCTTGTTAATTTTCTCCATTCTCACTGGTGTGAGGTGGTATCTCATTGTGGGGATACTTCCCACTTGGTCTTGGTGAATAATCTGCCTAATTGATCATATTGGCTAGTATCTTGTTGAGAATTTTTCTGTGTTCATCAGGGATATTGGTCTATAATTCTCCTTTTTGGTTGGGGTTTTGTCTGGTTTTGCAATTAAGGTAATGTTGGCCTCATAAAATGAGTTTGGAAGTACTCCATCCCTTTCTATCCTTCAGTACAGCTTTAGTAGAATAGATATTATTTCTTCTTTGAATGTTTGAAAGACTCTCCCTGGGAAGTCATTTGGCCCTGGGCTTTTGTGTCTTGGGAGTTTTTTGATGACTGCTTCAATTTCCTCCCTGGTTATTGGCTTCTTCAGGTTTTCTATTTCTTCCTGTTCCAGTTTTAGTAATTTATGGTATTCCAGAAATGCGCCCATTTCTTCTAGATTGCCTAATTTATTGGCACATCTGCTCATAATACATTTTTAAAATCATTTGTAATTCTTGGTATTGGTTGTGATCTCTCCTCTTTCATTCATGATTTTATTAATTTGAGTCTTTTCTTTTTTCTTTTTAATAAGGCTAGCTATGGGTTTATCTATGTTATTAATTCTTTCAAAGAACCAGCTCCTGGTTTTATTGATCTGTTCTACAGGTCTTCTGGTCTCTATTTCATTGAGTTTTGCTCAAGTCTTTATTATCTCACTTCTTCTGCTTGGTGTATGTTTTACTTGCTGTTCTTTCTCTAATTTCTTTAGGTGCAAGGTTCACTTGGATATTTGAGTTTTTTTCCAGTTTTGTAAGGGAGGCTTGTATTGCAATGTATTTCCCTCTTAGGACCAATTTTGCTGTATCTCAAAGATTTTGAACAGTTGTATCTTCATTTTCATTAGTTTCCATGAATCTTATTAATTCTCTACTTTCTTGGTTGATCCATTCATCTTAGTAGGATGTTCTTTAAGTTCAAAGTATTTGAATTTCTTCCAAATTTCTTCTTGTGATTGAATTCTAGTTTCAAAGTATATGGTCTGAAAATATATAAGGCACAATCCCAATCTTTTGATATCAGTTGAGACCTGATTTGTGACCCAGTATGTGGTCTATTCTGGAGAATAGCACTTGAGAAGAATGTGTATTCAGTTGTGTTCAGATGGAAAGTTCTGTGTATATCTGTGAAATCCATCTGATTCAGTGTATCATTTAAAGCCCTTGATTCTTTGGTGATGTTGTGCTTAGAATATCTGTCATTTGCAGAAAGTTCTATGTTGAAGTCTTCTACTATTAGTGTATTATTATCTAAGTATGTCTTTACTTTGGTTATTAATTGATTGATATACTTGGAAGCTCCCACATTAGGGGATATAAATATTCATGATTGTTAAGTCTTCTTGTTGGGTAGACCCTTTAAGTATGATACAGTTCCCCCTTCATCTCTTACTACAGTCTTTGGGTTAAACTTTATCTGATCTAAGGATTGCTGCCTCAGCTTTCTTTTGAGGACCATTAAAATGGTATAATGGTTCTGCATCCTTTCATGTTCAAGCTGGAGGTGTCCTTATGTCTAAAATGGGTCTACTGTAGATAGCAAATACATGGGTGTGTATTTTTTATCCAGTCTGAAACCCTGCAGCTTTTGATGGGATCATTTATCCCATTCATGTTCAGAGTAACTATTCAAAGATATAAATTTAGTGTCATCATGATATCTATTCAGTCCTTGTATTTGTGGATTAATGTTTTAGGCTCCCTGTTTCTTTTACAGGGTCCCTTGTAATATTTCTAGCAGATCTGGTTTGGTGGTCACATATTCTTTCAGTTTCTATCTTGGAAACTCTTTATCTCTCCTTCTATTCTGAATGAGAGCCTTGCTGGATAGAGTATTCTTGGCTGCATGTTCTTCTCATTTAGTGTCCTGAATATATCCTCCCAGCCCTCTCTGGCCTGCCAGATCTCTGTGGAGAGGTCTGATGGCAATCCAATATTTCTCCCCATATAAGTTAAGAATCTCTTGTCTCTTGCTGCTTTAAAGATTTTCTCTTTATTTTTGGACTTTGCAAGTTTCACTATTAAATGTCGAGGTGTTGAACAGTTTTTTATTGATTTTGAAGGGTCCTGTCTATCTCCTGGATCTGAATTCCTGTTTCCCTCCCCAAATTAGGGATGTTCTCAGCTATGATTTGTTCAAATATGCTTTCTGACCCTCTGGCCCTCTGGCCGTTTTCTAGAACCCCAATTATTCATAGATTATTCCTTCTCATGCTATCATTTATTTTCTCTTAGTCTTTCCTCATGGTCTCTTAATTGTTTTTATCTTTTTTTTTCTTCAGCTTCCTTCCTTGCCATCAACTTGTCATCTATGTAACTCACTCTTTCTTCCACCACCTAGTTGTTAGGACATCCAGTTTGGATTGCATCTAATTTTATTGATTTTTAATTTTGGCCTCATTAGATCTAAATTCTGCAGTCATGAAGTCTGTAGAGTCCTTTATACTTTTTTCCAGAGCCACCAGTAACTTTATAATTGTGTTTCTTAATTAATTCAATTGACATTGAATTGTAATCCATATTCTGTAACTCTTTGGCATAAAGTACTGTTTCTGATTTTTCTTTGTTGTGAGTTCTTCCTTCTAGTCATCTTGTCCAGTGCAGAGTGGCTGTAAGAGCAGGCTGAGTGAAGAATATCAACCATGACCTAAGTAAATTCACCCTAGACGATCCTAATGATGTCAGAATCCAGAAAATGAAAACGAAGACCAGAACAAAATAAAACAATAGGACCACTAAAGTGAAAAACAAAATTTAAAAGAAAGTAGTAAAAAAAAGAGGCCAAAAATCCCAAAGAAGAGGAAAAAAAGATAAGAAAAAAACAGGGAAAAGAAAAGAGGAAAAAGTGAAAAAAGGAAAAAAAAAGGGCAGGGACTGGAAGATGGTGGTGGTGAAGAAGTTGTAGTGGAGGGAGAATTTAGTCTACCTGAGGGGTCCTAGAGGGTGGTCATCTTGGTTTTGAGTGTATTAAATTCTGTATGTTAAAGGATTATCAATCCCAAATTTATATAAGCCACCAATACTTGTATAAAGCCCCACCATTGACTACCAAAAGATAAACAAGATAAAAGAGGGGGGAAGAATGGTAATGAAGAGTGAATATATCTCACAGAGTGAAGCAGCACGGTATACCACTTGGTTCTGGGTGAATGCTAGTCATGTTTTAGAAGGTATTAATTTCCACCATTGTGGAACAAAATGAGGCAGAGAAAACAAAAAACACAAAACAAAACCCCATATCTTGTATATCTTCCAAAATTAAATTGAGTATGTTGAATGGAATCCAGAAGTGGAAAATATATCTAAGACATTTAAATGTATGAATATGAAAGTCAAAAGGAGAAACTTAAAAATGAAGAGCTGGTAAAATATTGTAGTTTAGGTGGGGAACGACAAAAAATATTGGAAATTTTTAGTCTGATATAAAAACAAGTTGTAATGGAAAAAGGGGAAAAAAATTTAAAAGGGGGGGGTCCTTTTAGCTTTATATACTATTTTCCCTTGATCCTAGAGCTTTCCAGTGCTGCTTGGTCAAAAACTTCCTCTTTCTCTGTTCTTCCAGCTGGTCTTCTGGGGGAGGGGCCTGCTGTGTTGATTCTCTGGTGTGTGTCCCTGTCAGGTGCTGGGCTCAGTGGGAGCTGTTTACCCCGTGAGGCCTCTGTTCCCTGGCGGCCCCACCCCTCCCAGGCACACGGTGACACAAGGAGGAACAACAACAGTGGCAGTGGCCAGGTCCCCAGCTCTGGAGTCAGCTCCCACAGTAACTAACACAGTCTCCCAGTCTGCACTGGCCTAGATGCTCCCAGGGTGGGGGGCGCTGATCTGCACAGCTTGGGGGTCCTGGGTGGCAGAAGCGTCCTCACTGTCCTGTGCTCTCCCTGCCTCTGTCTGTCCCAGGGGGGACCACAGGATCGTGAGATGTGTCCCCCGGTGTCCTGGGATCTGGGCCCTGTGCTGCTGGAATCCAGCTCCCGGGGCAGCGGCTCCTGAAGACAGCAGGGTGCAGACCCGTCGCCTGGAGCCTCTTCCTGACTGCCTGACTTCTCCCTGATGCCCGCTGGGTGGGAGCTCCAGCCCTTTATTGAGATTGGACAGCAGTTTGTGTTGAGCTTTCCCCTGGAGCCCCTCCTCTTATAGTGACTCCAGGAATCTGGAGGCTTTCCTGCCTGTCCTATGCTTCTGCCTGATTTCTCTGCTGAGCACTCTTCTGTCCAGAAAGAATCTGGAGTGGATTTTTAAAATTCCTGCTTCCCTGGGGCTGGGTTTTCTTGTCCTTGAGGCTCCCACCACTGGCCTTAGCTGGGTGCTTTGTGGGGTCCCTCCCCCCCACTTGATTATTTTTATTTATTTATTTTTTCCTGCCTTCCTACCTTGCTAGAAGCGAAAACCCTTCTTTCTGTAGCATTCCAGCTGTTCTCTCTTTAAATCTCAGGTCAAATTTGTAGGTGTTCAGGGTCTTTTGAAAGTTATTTAGGTAAGTTGGTGGGGCCAGGTGAATTGAGGACCCCTACTCCTCTGCCATCTTGCCCTCTCAATTTTACTAGATTTTTCTAATGTGTTTGCTTTCCATGTTTCTAAAATGGTTATTTCAGTTTTTTTCCTCACTTTTGACTTCCTACAGCTCCTGTTTCCCATCACCCTCAGCTGATGATTTTTCATTATATTTCACTGAAAAACAGAAGCAAGCCAACGAAGCCTCATATTCCCACTATCAATCTCCCTGCATCTATACCTATACAGTTTATCTCCACCCCTCTTTTGAGAGAGAGAAAGAAAGATGAGGGTTAGGGAAGGGACAGAGGAAGGAGAGAGGGAATCTTAAGCAGGATCCATGCCCAGCAGAGACCACAACACAGGGCTCAATCTTATGACCCTGAGATCATGATTTGAGCTGAAATTAAGAGTTGGATGCTTATCAGCCTGAGCCACCAGGTGCCCCCGTATTCCCCTTTCTTATGGTATATGGAGTGTCACTGCTCTCAAAGACAAGTTTTTCATTTATACTCTAGATTCCAGCTTATCTAATTTTTTGAGGACTCTATTACAGCCACTACCCTCTCTTATCTCTCTCTCTACTGAATCCCATAAGGACACAGAAATGATCTAATATCTCCTCCTTTAATCTTACATCTATCTCTAGGTCAAGTCACACTCTTTTGTCCTTATTTTCCCCTCCTCCACTCTCTCCTCCTCCTCCTCTTCCTCCTCCTTCTCCTTCTTCTCCTTTTGGCAGAACTTTTTGAAAGAGTGTCTGTGCCATTGCTTTACATTTTCTATGTCCCCTTCACAATCTATTCTGATTGGGATTTTTACCCCCTCTAACTCACTTAAACTACTTTTGTCAAAGTCATGGATTAGTATTTGAAGGAACTGGAAAATTCTATGTTTGGCAAAACTCCTACTTCCCCATTCTCATATTTTTTAACCTCAGGAACCTCAAAACTTCCTTTAAAATTCTCTCTTTGACCTCCTTGGCAATCTGCAACACTGATGTGTTTTATCTTTTTTTTCTCTTTACTTC
Source organism: Canis lupus baileyi (assembly GCF_048164855.1). NCBI lineage: Eukaryota > Metazoa > Chordata > Mammalia > Carnivora > Canidae > Canis > Canis lupus. Next base: position 51,510,618 of record NC_132860.1, read on the forward strand.
ATTGATTGTTCTAAATTCTACTTGACTTGAATTGCAAGCAAGCAAGATGTTAGAGTACTCTATGTCTTAGTCATATTGTTCTTTATCTACATTCTACCTAGGCTATCTCTTGTGGCTTTTATCGACTTTCATGTTTATACACTTATATTTATTCTCTAGCCCAGACTTCCTCCCTGAATTCAGACTTATATTTCCAGCACATTACTTGATGAAGTCCAATGCTAATAGGTGTTTCAAACTTATCAGAGCTAATATAAAACTCTGATTGCAACCACACTTCAAACCTATTGTGGTTGAAATCCTTATCATTTAAGTAAACAACACTGCCATTTATCCAGCTGCTCAAGCCCAAAATCTATGTTCCTTTTGTCATCTTGTTATCATCATCAATTCATCTCTTATTCTCAATCCAAAATATGCAACCTGTCATCAGTCATTATTATACTACTTCTAGAATGTATCTTGAATAGATCAGTTTCTCTCATCTCTACTACATCCTATTTCAGAACATTATTGTATCTCATTTAGTTTATTTTGTCAGTCTCATAACAGATCTTCCTGCTTTAAGTCCTATCTCCCTACAATACATTCAACTAACAGAGGGCAAGGAAAGATCTTTTTAAAAATGTAAATCAGAGTAGGCCATTTAAAACTCTCCAATGGATTTTCCATTGCATTAGATTAAAATCCACAGTCAAAATGTCACAACATGTTCTGGCCCCTGATTGGATTTCTGGTCTCTTCTTTTCTGAGTCTCCTTACTTACTACCTCCAGTTGTGTTAGCTTTATTTTTGCTTGTTTATTCATTTTTAAAACCACTTTATTGAGATAATATGTTAAGCGCTTTTATCAAAAGCAAATGACAATAATAGCCAAACTGTGGAAGGAGCCTCGGTGTCCATCGAAAGATGAATGGATAAAGAAGATGTGGTTTATGTATATAATGGAATATTACTCAGCCATTAGAAATGACAAATACCCACCATTTGCTTCAATGTGGATGGACCTGGAGGGTATTATGCCGAGTGAAGTAAGTCAATCGGAGAAGGACAAAAAGTGTACGTTCTCATTCATTTGGGGAACATAAATAATAGTGAAAGGGAATATAAGGGAAGGGAGAAGAAATGTGTGGGAAATATCAGAAAGGGAGACAGAACATAAAGACTCCTAACTCTGGGAAAAGAACTAGGGGTGGTGGAAGGGGAAGAGGGCGGGGGGTGGGGTGAATGGGTGACGGGCACTGAGGGGGACACTTGACGGGATGAGCACTGGGTGTTATTCTGTACGTTGGTAAATTGAACACCAATAAAAAAATAATTTATTAAAAAAAGCAAATGACAACAACAATAAATAGGGCAAGAGGGAACTTTAGGAGATGATGGATATGTTTTTGGCATATATTGGGGTGATGGTTTCATGTAAACCTATCTGCAGACTCATCAAGTTTTATTCATTAAATATGCTGGTCTTTCTAATCCTTGAACAGACCAAACTGATTCCTCACTTATATTTTATGCACTCATTGTCCTCCCTTCTTCTAACTCTCTTCCTTCAGATCTATTCTGTGCTATTGCCCTCTTGTTATTCATATCTAATTTAAATTCCCCTCCAAAAAGAGGGCTTCTTGAATAACCAACCTAAAGTAGTCTGAGACCCAGTTGCTATTTCTCCATTCTTTTTATTGTCATCAAAACAATTATTGCCATTTCATGTTTTTTGTGGATTAATTTGTTATTTATTGGTTGATTAATTGCTTGGCTGATACACAAGATTGTAGATGCTCTGAAAGTAGAGATTTTTTTCTGTCTGGTTCATTACCATAGCTCTAGAGAATGCAGCAAATCCACGGATATTTAGGTCCTAGGTAAGTCACCTGAGTGAATGAATGAATGAATTAATTAATTAATTAATCATTGGTAAAGAGAAGAGCAAACAATGTGCCCCATATTGAGCTTGGGAGATGCCAATGGAAGGGAACAAGAAAAGAGATAGAATTTGTTTATTTATTTATTAATAAATATATTAATTTAATTATTATTTATTTATTAATATTGTTCCTCCTTAAGATTTGTTTTTAGTCTCTCTTCTTTATTTTTCTCTATTTCTTTCTTGGTGGTCTCATTTGCTCCTATGAATTTAATCACTATTTATATATTTGGAAGCTATCACATTATACTTTTAGCCCTGAATTCTGTGTGGGCCAAATGTTTCAGCACAAATTCAACAATCCAAAGCAGAGCTCATTTACCTACTACTTTTTAAATTTTTTTAAATTTTTTTATTGGAGTTCAATTTGCCAACATATAGCATAACACCAAGTGTTTATACCGCCAGGTGCCCCCCTCAGTGCCCATCACCCAGCCACCCCAAACAACTGCTCACCTCCCTTTCCACCACCCATTGTTCATTTCCCAGAGTTAGGTATCTCTCATGTTCTGTCACCCTCACTTATATTTCCTACTCATTTTCTCTCCTTTCTCCTTTATTCCCTTTCACTATTTTTTATATTCCCCAAATGAATGAGACCATATAATGTTTGTCCTTCTCCAATTGACTTATTTCACTCAGCATAATACCCTCCAGTTCCATCCACATTGAAGCAAATGGTGGGTATTTGTCGTTTCTAATGGCTGAGTAATATTCCATTGTATACATAGACCACATCTTCTTCATCCATTCATCTTTCGATGGACACCGAGGCTCCTTCCACAGTTTGGCTATTGTGGACATTGATGCTAGAAACATCGGGGTGCAGGTGTCCCAGCGTTTCATTGCATCTGAATCTTTGGGGTAAGTTCCCAGCCATGCAATTGCTGGGTCCTAGAGCAGATCTATTTTTAACTCTTTGAGAAACCTCCACACAGTTTTCCAGAGGGGCTGTACCAGTTCACATTCCCACCAACAAGAGGTGCAAGAGGGTTCACCTTTCTCCACATCCTCTCCAACATTTGTTGTTTCTGTCTTGTTAAATTTCCCCATTCTCCCTGGTGTGAGGTGGTATCTCATTGTGGCTTTGATTTGTATTTCCCTGATGGCAAGTGATGCAGAGCATTTTCTCATGTGCTTGTTGGCCATGTCTATGTCTTCCTCTGTGAAATTTCTTTTCTTGTTTTTTGCCCATTACATGATTGGATTGTTTGTTTCTTTGCTGTTGAATTTAACAAGTTCTTTATAGATCTTGGATACTAGCTGTTTATCTGATATGTCATTTGCAAATATATTCTCCCATTCTGTAGGTTCTCTTTTAGTTCTGTTGGCTCTTTCTTTTGCTGTGCAGAAGCTTTTTATCCTGATTAAGTCCCAATAGTTCATTTTTGCTTTTGTTTCCCTTGCCTTCATAGATATATCTTGCAAGAAGTTGCTGTTGCCAAGTTCAAAAGGGTGTTGCCTGTGTCCTTCTCTAGGATTTTGATGGATACTTTTTTTTTTTTAAGTTTGAGACAGGTTGGTATTGTTGTTGTTTTTTTTTAAGATTTTATTTATTCATGAGAGACACAGAGAAAGAGAGAAAGAGAAAGGGGCAGAGACACAGGCAGACTGAGAAGCAGGCTCCATACAAGGAGCCCAATGTGGGACTCGATCCTGGGTTTCCAGGATCACGCCCTGGGCTGAAGGCAGGCGCTAAACTGCTGAGCTGAGCTGCTGCCGGATTTTGATGGATTCTTGACTCACATTTAGATTTTTCATCCATTTTGAGTTTATCTTTGTGTATGGTGTAAAAGAATGGTCCAGGTTCATTCTTATGCACATGGTTGTCCAATTTTCACAGCACCATTTATTGAAGAGACTGTCCTTTTTCCAGTGGATAGTCTTTCCTGCTTTGTTGAATATTAGTTGACCATAGAGTTGAGGGCCAATTTCTGGATTCCCTATTCTATTCCATTGATCTATGTGTCTGTTTTTGTGCCAGTATCACACTGTCTTGATGATCACAACTTTGCAGTAAAACATAAAACCTGGCATTGTGATGCCCCTGGCTCTGGTTTACTTTTTAAATATTCCCCTGGCTATTCAGGGACATTTTGATTCCACAGAAATCTTTTTTTTATAAATTTATTTTTATGAGTGTTAATTCCACACAAATCTTAAGATGATTTGTTCGAACTCTCTGAAGAAAGTCCGTGGTATTTTGATAGGGATTGCACTGAATGTGTAAATGGGTACCCTGGGTACCATACATATTTTTACAATATTAATTCTTCCAATCCATGAGCATGGAATATTTTTACACCTCTTTGTGTCTTCCTCAACTTCTTTCAAAAGTGTTCTGTAGTTTTTCGGGTATCAATCCTTTACCTCATTGATTATTAGGTTTCCTCCTTGGTATCTTGTGATTTTCAGTGCTATTGTAAATGATATTGACTCCTTAATTTGTCTTTCTTCAGTCTCATTGTTAGTGTACAGAAATGCCACTGATTTCTGGGCATTGATTTTGTATCCTGCCACACTGCCTAATTGCTGTATGAGTTCTAGCAATGTTGGAGTGGAGGCTTTTGGGTTTTCTACGTATAGTATCATGTCATCTGCAAAGAGGGAGAGTTTGAACTCCTGTTTTGCCAATTTTTATGCCTTTTGTTTCTTTTTGTTGCCTGTATGCTGAGGCTAGGACTTCTAGTACTATGTTGAATAGCAGTGGTGAGAGTGGACATCCCTGTCGTGTTTGGTTTCCCAATTCAAAATATTTGCTGTGGGCTTTTCATAGATGAGCTTTAAGATGCTGGGGAATGTTCCATATATCCCTACACTCTGAAGAGTTTTAATCAGGAATGGATGCTGTATCTTGTCAAATGCTTTTTCTGCATCTATTGAGAAGATCATGTGATTCTTGTTTTTTCTCTTGTTGATATGATCTATCACGTTGATTGTTTTATGAGTCTTGAACCAGCCTTTCATCCCGGGGATAAATCCCACTTGGTTATGGTGAATATTCTTCCTAATGTACTGTTGGATCCTCTTCACTAGTATCTTGGTAAGAATTCTCCTTTTTGATGGAGTCATTGTCTGGTTTTGGAATTAAGGTGATTCAGGTCTCATAGAACTAGTTTGGAAGTATTCCATCCCTTTCTATCTTTCAGAACAGCTTTAGTAGAATAGATAATATTTCTTCTTTAAACATTTGATAGAAATCCCCTGAGAAACCATTTGGCCCTGGACTTTTCTGACTTGGGAGGTTTTTGATGACTGCTTCAATTTCCTCCCTGGTTATCAGCCTGTTCAGGTCTTCTATTTATTATTGTTTCATTTTTGGTAGTTGTGGTTTTCCTGAAATGCATCCATTTCTTCTAGGTTGCCTAATTTATTGGCGTATGGCTGCTCACAATATGTTTTTTAAATCATTTGTAATTCTTGGTATTGGTTGTGATCTCTCCTTTTTCATTCGTGATTTTATTAATTTGAGTCTTTTATCTTTTGTTTTTAATAAGGCTAGCTAATGGTTTATCTATCTTATTAATTCTTTCAAAGAACCAACTCCTGGTTTTGTTGATTGTTATACAGTTCTGGTCTCTATTTCATGGAGTTATGCTCAAGTCTTTATTAATTCTCTTCTCCTGCTGGCTGTAGGTTTTATTTGCTGTTCTTTCTCCAGTTCCTTTAGGTGCAAGGTTAGCTTGTATATTTGAGTTTCTTCCAGGATTTTGAGGGATGCTTTTTTTTACGATGTATTTCCCTCTCAGGACTGCTTTTGCAGTATCCAAAGATTTTGAACAGTTGTATCTTCATTCTCATTAGTTTCCATGAATCTTTTTAATTCTTCTCTAATATCCTGGTTGACCCTTTCATCTTTTAGCAGGATGGTCTTTCACCTCCACGTGTTTGAATTTCTTCCAAATTTCTTCTAAATTTCTTCTTGTGACTGAGTTCTAGTTTCAAAGCACATGGTTTGAAAATATGCAGAGGACAATCCCAATCTTTTGCTATCAGTTAAGGCCTGCTTTGTGACCCAGTATGTGGTCTATTCTGAAGAAAGCACCATGTGTCCTTGAGAAGAATGTGTATTCAGTTGTGTGTTTGGATATAAAGTTCTGTAAATATCTGTGAAATCTATCTGGTCCAGTGTATCATTTAAAGCTCTCAATTCTTTGGAGATGTTGTGCTTACAAAATCTGTCATTTGTAGAAAGCGCCGTGTTAAAGTCTCCAAGTATTAGTGTATTATTATCTAAGCATGTCTTAACTTTGGTTATTTATTGATTGATATCCTTGGCAGCTCCCACATTAGGGGCATAAATATTCATGATTGTTAGCTCTTCTTGTTGGAAAGACCCTTTAAGGATGATATAGTGTCCGTCTTCATCTCTTACTACAGTCTTTGGGATAAACTTTAATTTATCTGATATAAGGATGGATACCCCTACTTTCTTTTGACGACCATTTGAAAGGTAAATGGTTCTCTAACCCTTTCATTTTCAGCCTGGAGATGTCCTTACATCTAAAATGAGTCTCTTGTAGACAACAAATAGATGGGTCAGCTTGTTTATCCAGTCTGAAACCCTGCATCTTTTGATGGGGTCATTAAGCCCATTCTCATTCAGAGTTACTATTTAAAGATATGAGTTTAGTGTCATCATAATACCTATTCAGTCCCTGTTTTTGTGGGTTATTTCTTTGGGCATCCTCTTTCTTTAACAGAGACACTCAATATTTCTTGCAGAGCTGAATTGGTGGTCACATATTCTTCAGTTTTTGCCTATCTTAGAAGCTCTTTATCTCCCCTTCTATTCTGAATGAGAGCCTCGCTGGATACAGTACTCTTGGCTGCATGTTCTTCTCATTTAGGACCCTGTATATATCCTTCCAGCCCTTTCTGGACCGCCAGGTCTCTGTGGAAAGATCTGCTGTTAGGCATCTCTTGTCTCTTGCTGCTTTAACTATTTTCTATTTATCTTTGGAATTTGCACGTTTCACTATTAGATGTCGAGGTGTTGAACGGTTTTTATTGATTTTCGGTGGGGATCTCTCTATCTTCTGGATTTGAATGCATGTTTCCCTCCCCAAATTAGGGAAGTTATCACCTATGATTTGTCCAAATATGCTTTCTGGCCCTCTGGCCCTCTCGGTATTTTCTGGAACCCCAGTTATCCATAAGTTCTTCCTTCTGAGGCTGTCATTTATTTCCCTTAATCTTTCCTCATGGTCTCTTAATTTGTTTTTCTCTTTTTTCCTCAGGTTCCTCCCTTGCCATCAACTTTCTGCTATGTCAGTCAGTCTTTCTTCTACCTCATTAATCCTTGTCATTAGGACCTCCCGTTTGGATTGCATCTCATTTATTGATTTTTAATTTCAGCCTGATTAGATCTAAATTATGCAGTCATGAAGTCTCTTGACACCTTTATGCTTTTTTCCAGAGCCACCTGTAGCTTTATAATTGTGCTTCTGAATTCGCTTTCTGATATTGAATTGTAATCCATATTCTGCAATTCTGTGGCAGAGAGTACTCTTTCTGATTTTTTCTTTTGTGGTGTATTATTCCTTCTAGTTATTTTGTTCAGAGCAAATTGTCTGTATGACAAGGCTCAGTCAATTATATTAACCATAACCTAAGTAAATTTCACTCTAGATGATTCTGACAAGGTCAGAGATCAGAAATTGAAAACAAAGATCGGGATGAAATGCAACAAAAGGACCTCTAAAGTGAAAAACAAATTTTAAAACAAAGTAGTAAAAAATAAAAGGCCAAGAATCCCAAAGAAGAAGAGAAACAGAAGAAAAAAGGAAAAAAAGGAGTTGAAAAAAAGAGTGGCACTGAGAGATGGTGGTGGTGAAGAATTTGTAGTGGAGGGAGAACGTACTCTACCTGAGGGGTTCTGGAAGGTGATCTTCTTGTTTCTGACTGTATTAAGTCTGTATGTTAGATGATCCTTAGTCCCAAATTTATATAAACCAGAAATACTTGTAGAAGGCCCCAACATTGACTACCAAAACATAAATAAGATAAAAGAGGGGGGCACAATGGGAATGATGAATCTCACAGAATGAACCAGCATGGTATACCACTTGGTTCTGGTTATGCTGGTCATAACATGCTGGTTATGTTATGTTTTGTTTTATTTTTTGTTTTTGTTTTTGTTTTTGTTTTGTTTTGTTTTGTTTTATTCCTGAGAGGCACGCAGAGAGAGAGAGAGGGAGAGAGGGAAGCAGGCTCTATGCAGGGAGCCTGATGCATGACTTGATCCGGGGTCTCCAGGATCATGACCTGGGCCGAAAGCAGGTGCTAAACTGCTGAGCCAGCCAAGCTGCCATGGTTGGTTTAGAAGGTACTAATTTCAGCCATTGTAGAACAAAATGAGGCAGAAAAAACAAAAAACACAAAACAAACAAAAAACATATCTTGTGTATCTCCCAAAATTAAGTTGAGTATGACGAAGGGAATGTAGAAGTGGAAAATATATCTAGGACCTGTAATTGTAGAAATATGAAAGTCAAAAAGGAAGAATCTTAAAGATTAAGAGGTGGTAAAATATCATAGTTAAGGTAGGAAAAGAGAAAAAAATGGAAATTTACAATCTGGTATAAAAACGAGTTGTACTGGAAAAAGGAAGAAAAAATAGGAGGGGTACCCTCTATTTCTATACACTGTAAATACCTCAACTTCCCCTGGAGCTTTCCAGCATTGCTTGGTCAATAACTTGCTCTTGGAGGAGGGGCAAGACGGCGGAAGAGCAGGGTCTCCAAATCACCTGCCTCCACCAAATTACCTAGAAAACCTTCAAATTATCCTGAAAATCTATTAACTCAGCCTGAGAATTAAAGAGAGAACAGCTGGAAGGCTACCGTGAGAAGAGTTTGCGCTTCTATCAAGGTAGGAAGACGGGGAAAAGAAATAAAGACACAAAAGGCCTCCAAGGGGGAGGGGCCCGCGAGGAGCCGGGCTGAGGCCGGGGCGAGTGTCCCCAGGACAGGAGAGCCCCGTCCCGGAGGAGCAGGAGCTGCACCGACCTTCCCGGGGGAAAGGGGCTCGCGGGGAGGTGGAGCAGGACCCAGGAGGGCGGGGATGCCCTCGGGCTCCCGGGGACACTGACAGACACCTGCGCCCCGGGAGAGCGCCCCGAGCTCCCTAAGGGCTGCAGCGCGCACGGGGGACCCGGAGCAGCTCGGGGGGCTCGGGGGCGGCTCCGCGGAGGGGGCTGCGGGGCGGGAGCGCGAATCCAACAGCGCAGGCTCCAGAGCACAGGGCGCCCGACACAGCCCAGGATTCCGCCTCCCGGGACAGGCAGAGGCCGGGAGGGCCCAGGACAGCGAGGACGCTCCTGCCCCGAGCTGAGCAGATCAGCGGCCCCGCCCGGAGCCTCCAGGCCCTGCAGACAGAGAGCTCTGGAGCTACTGCGGGGGCTGACTCCAGGGCTGCAGAGCTGGCCCCGCCACTGCGGTTGTTCCTCCTGGGGCCTCACGGGGTAAACAACCCCCACTGAGCCCTGCACCAGGCAGGGGGCGGAGCAGCTCCCCCAAGTGCTAACACCTGAAAATAAGCATAACAAGCCCCTCCCCCAGACGAGCTAGACGGACAATTTCCAGGGGAAGCCAAGGGACTTAAAGTATACAGAATCAGAAGATACTCCCCCGTGGTACTTTCTTTCTTTCTTTTTTTTTTTTTGTTGTTGTTTTGTTTTGTTTTGTTTTGTTTTTGATTTGTTTCCTTCCCCCACCCCCTTTTTTTCCTTCCTTTCTTTTTCTTTCTCTTTTTCTTCTTTTTTTTTCGTTTTTTTCTTCCTTTTTTTTCCCTCTTTGTCTTTCCTTTCCTTCTTTCTCTCCTCTCTTTTTCTCCTTTTCCCAATACAACTCGCTTTTGGCCACTCTGCACTGAGCAAAATGACTAGAAGGAAAACCCCACCTCAAAACAAAGAATCAGAAACAGTCCTCTCTCCCACAGAGTTACAAAATTTGGATTACAATTCCATGTCAGAAAGCCAATTCAGAAGCACTATTATACAGCTACTGGTGGCTCTAGAAAAAAGCATACAGGACTCAAGAGACTTCATGACTGCAGAATTTAGAGCTAATCAGGCAGAAATTAAAAATCAATTGAATGAGATGCAATCGAAACTAGAAGTCCTAACAACGAGGGTTAACACGGTGGAAGAACGAGTGAGTGACATAAAAGACAAGTTGATAGCAAAGAGGGAAACTGAGGAAAAAAGAGACAAACAATAAAAGACCATGAAGATAGATTAAGGGAAATAAACGACAGCCTGAGGAAGAAAAACTTACATTTAATTGGTGTTCCTGAGGGCACCGAAAGGGACAGAGGGCCAGAATATGTATTTGAACAAATTCTAGCTGAAAACTTTCCTAATCTGGGAAGGGAAACAGGCATTCAGATCCAGGAAATAGAGAGATTCCCCCCTAAAATCAATAAAAACCGTTCAACACCTCGACATTTAATAGTGAAGCTTGCAAATTCCAAAGATAAAGAGAAGATCCTTAAAGCAGCAAGAGACAAGAAATCCCTGACTTTTATGGGGAGTAGTATTAGGGTAACAGCAGACCTCTCCACAGAGACCTGGCAGGCCAGAAAGGGCTGGCAGGATATATTCAGGGTCCTAAATGAGAAGAACATGCAACCAAGAATACTTTATCCAGCAAGGCTCTCATTCAAAATGGGAGGAGAGATAAAGAGCTTCAAAGACAGGCAGGAACTGAAAGAATATGTGACCTCCAAACCAGCTCTGCAAGAAATTTTAAGGGGGACTCTTAAAATTCCCCTTTAAAAAGAAGTTCAGTGGAACAATTCACAAAAACAAGGACTGAATAGATATCATGATGACACTAAACTCATATCTCTCAATAGTAACTCTGAATGTGAACGGGCTTAATGACCCCATCAAAAGGAGCAGGGTGTCAGACTGGATAAAAAAGCAGGACCTATCTATTTGCTGTCTACAAGAGACTCATTTTAGAAAGAAGGACACCTACAGCCTGAAAATAAAAGGTTGGAGAACCATTTACCATTCGAATGGTCCTCAAAAGAAAGCAGGGGTAGCCATCCTTATATCAGATAAACTAAAATTTACCCTGAAGACTGTAGTGAGAGATGAAGAGGGACACTGTATCATACTTAAAGGATCTATCCAACAAGAGGACTTAACAATCCTCAATATATATGCCTCGAATGTGGGAGCTGCCAAATATATCAATCAATTATTAACCAAAGTGAAGAAATACTTAGATAATAATACACTTATACTTGGTGACTTCAATCTAGCTCTTTCTATACTCGATAGGTCTTCTAAGCACAACATCTCCAAAGAAACGAGAGCTTTAACTGATACACTGGACCAGATGGATTTCACAGATATCTACAGAACTTTACATCCAAACTCAACTGAGTACACATTCTTCTCAAGTGCACATGGAACTTTCTCCAGAATAGACCACATACTGGGTCACAAATCGGGTCTGAACCGATACCAAAAAATTGGGATCGTCCACTGCATATTCTCAGACCATAATGCCTTGAAATTAGAACTAAATCACAGCAAGAAGTTTGGAAGGGCCTCAAATATGTGGAGGTTAAGGACCATCCTGCTAAAAGATGAAAGGGTCAACCAGGAAATTAAGGAAGAATTAAAAAGATTCATGGAAACTAATGAGAATGTAGATACAACCATTCAATCTTTGGGATGCAGCAAAAGCAGTCCTAAGGGGGAAATACATCGCAATACAAGCATCCATTCAAAAACTGGAAAGAACTCAAATACAAAAGCTAATCTTACACATAAAGGAGCTAGAGAAAAAACAGCAGATTGACCCCACGCCCAGCAGAAGAAGAGAGTTAATTAAAATTCGAACAGAACTCAACGAAATCAAGACCAGACGAACTGTGGAACAGATCAGCAGAACCAGGAGTTGGTTTTTTGAAAGAATTAATAAGATAGATAAACCATTAGCCAGCCTTATTAAAAAGAAGAGAGAGAAGACTCAAATTAATAAAATCATGAATGAGAAAGGAGAGATCACTACCAACACCAAGGAAATACAAACGATTTTAAAAACATATTATGAACAGCTATACGCCAATAAATTAGGCAATCTAGAAGAAATGGACGCATTCCTGGAAAGCCACAAACTACCAAAACTGGAACAGGAAGAAATTGAAAACCTGAACAGGCCAATAACCAGGGAGGAAATTGAAGCAGTCATCAAAAACCTCCCAAGACACAAGAGTCCAGGGCCAGATGGCTTCCCAGGGGAATTTTATCAAACATTTGAAGAAGAACCCATACCTATTCTCCTAAGCTGTTTGGAAAGATAGAAAGAGATGGAGTACTTCCAAATTCGTTCTATGAGGCCAGCATCACCTTAATTCCAAAACCAGACAAAGACCCCACCAAAAAGGAGAATTACAGACCAATATCCCTGATGAACATGGATGCAAAAATTCTCAACAAGATACCGGCCAATAGGAACCAACAGTACATTAAGAAAATTATTCAACATGACCAAGTGGGATTTATCCCCGGGACACAAGTCTGGTTCAAGACCCGTAAAACAATCAATGTGATTCATCATATCAGCAAGAGAAAAACCAAGAACCACATGATCCTCTCATTAGATGCAGAGAAAGCATTTGACAAAACAGCATCCATTTCTGATCAAAACTCTTCAGAGTGTAGGGATAGAGGGAACATTCCTCGACATCTTAAAAGCCATGTACGAAAAGCCCACAGCAAATATCATTCTCACTGGGGAAGCACTGGGAGCCTTTCCCCTAAGATCAGGAACAAGACAGGGATGTCCACTCTTACCACTGCTATTCAACATAGTACTGGAAGTCCTAGCCTCAGCAATCAGACAACAAAAAGACATTAAAGGCATTCAAATTGGCAAAGAAGAAGTCAAACTCTCCCTCTTCGCCAATGACATGATACTCTACATAGAATACCCAAAAGTCTCCACCCCAAGATTGCTAGAACTCATACAGCAATTCAGTAGCGTGGCAGGATACAAAATCAATGCCCAGAAGTCAGTGGCATTTCTATACACTAACAATGAGACTAAAGAAAGAGAAATTAAGGAGTCAATCCCATTGACAATTGCACCCAAAAGCATAAGATACCTAGGAATAAACCTCACCAAAGAGGTAAAGGATCTATACCCTCAAAACTATAGAACACTTCTGAAAGAAATTGAGGAAGACACAAAGAGATGGAAAAATATTCCATGCTCATGGATCGGCAGAAATAATATTGTGAAAATGTCAATGTTACCCAGGGCAATATACACATTTAATGCAATCCCTATCAAAATACCATGGACTTTCTTCAAAGAGTTAGAACAAATTATTTTAAGATTTGTGTGGAGGGATCCCTGGGTGGTGCAGCGGTTTGGCACCTGCTTTTGGCCCAGGGCCCGATCCTGGAGACCCGGGATCAAATCCCACATCGGGCTCCTGGTGCATGGAGCCTGCTTCTCCCTCTGCCTATGTCTCTCCCTCTCTCTCTCTCTCTCTCTCTCTGTGACTATCATAAATAAATTAAAAAACATATATCTTAAAAAACAAAAAGATTTGTGTGGAATCAGAAAAGACCCCGAATAGCCCCGGGGAATTTTAAAAAAGAAAACCATATCTGGGGGCATCACAATGCCAGATTTCAGGTTGTACTACAAAGCTGTGGTCATCAAGACAGTGTGGTACTGGCACAAAAACAGACACATAGATCAATGGAACAGAATAGAGAACCCAGAAGTGGACCCTGAACTTTATGGTCAACTAATATTCGATTAATCAGAAAAGACTATCCATTGGAAGAAAGACAGTCTCTTCAATAAATGGTGCTGGGAAAATTGGACATCCACACGCAGAAGAATGAAACTAGACCACTCTCTTGCACCATACACAAAGACAAACTCAAAATGGATGAAATATCTAAATGTGAGACAAGATTCCATCAAAATCCTAGAGAAGAATACAGGCAACACCCTTTTTGAACTCGGCCACAGCAACTTCTTGCAAGATACATCCATGAAGGCAAAAGAAACAAAAGCAAAAATGAACTATTGGGACTTCATCAAGATAAGAAGCTTTTGCACAGCAAAGGATACAGTCAACAAAACTAAAAGACAACCTACAGAATGGGAGAAGATATTTGCAAATGACGTATCAGATAAAGGGCTAGTTTCCAAGCTCTATAAAGAACTTATTAAACTCAACACCAAAGAAACAAACAATCCAATCATGAAATGGGCAAAAGACATGAACAGAAATCTCACAGAGGAAGACATATACATGGCCAACACGCACATGAGAAAATGCTCTGCATCACTTGCCATCAGGGAAATACAAATCAAAACCACAATGAGATCCCACCTCACACCAGTGAGAATGGGGCAAAGAAACAAAGCAGGAAACCACAAATCTTGGAGAGGATGCGGAGAAAAGGGAACCCTCCTGCACTGTTGGTGGGAATGTGAACTGGTGCAGCCACTCTGGAAAACTGTGTGTTGGTTCCTCAAAGAGTTAAAAATAGACTTGCCCTATGACCCAGCAATTGCACTTTTGGGGATTTACCCCAAAGATACAGATGCAATGAAATGCCGGGACACCTGCACCCCGATGTTTCTAGCAGCAATGTCCACTATAGCCAAACTTTGGAAGGAGCCTCGGTGTCCATCGAAAGATGAATGGATAAAGATGTGGTTTATGTATACAATGGAATATTCCTCAGCCATTAGAAACGACAAATACCCACCATTTGCTTCAACGTGGATGGAACTGTAGGGTATTATGCTGAGTGAAGTAAGTCAGTATGAGAAGGACAAACATTATATGTTCTCATATTGTGGGGAATATAAATAATAGTGAAAGGGAATATAAGGGAAGGGAGAAGAAATGTGTGGGAAATATCAGAAAGGGAGACATAATGTAAAGACTGCTAACTCTGGGAAACGAACTAGGGGTGGTAGAAGGGGAGGAGGGCGGGGGGTGGGAGTGATTGGATGATGGGCACTGGGGGTTATTCTGTATGTTGGTAAATTGAACACCAACATTTATTGAATTGAATAAAAAAATAAAAAAATAAAGAAATGAGGACATGCCAAAAAAAATAATAATAAAAAAATAAAAAATAAATAAAAAAGACGTGTAAAATGTCAAAAAAAAAATAAAGAGCAGGATGAAATATTAAACCTCTCTAACGCCCTACCACAATGGCATTTTAAGAGATTGATTCATACTATAAACATGGGCCATCTAAACACTAGATATCTAATTTCGGATGTCTCAAGTTTGATAGTGGATGTTTTTAAAGCTGAAATGTTCAGTTTGTTACATAATGTTCTGTTGCTGATTGTCCTGTTTGCTACTTAATGCCTGTGTACATTTTAATTTTTTGTTAAGTCATGTTTCAAGGAAAAGGTTCAAGCTATACAGTGCAGGCAATATTCCAAGTAAGTGTTTTAATTACATTAGTACCTCTGCATTACTACACTGAAAATCAGAAAGCTTAGTGTCTCTGGCAGGATCTGTATGTTTGTATCACATCTCTGGCCTAAAACAACTGTTATCCTAGAGTATTAAACCAGAAATCATAAGATGAAGGACCTTAGACCATGTTCTAATTACCGTTGTGTTTATAAGTTACTTGACGTAAGTTTCAATTCTCTTTTCTAAAAATGACATTAGCAGACACTGACCTACCTTGGGTTAAATAGAACTACTTGTGAGGGGCGCCAGGGTGGCTCAGTGGTTAAGCGTCTAACTTAGGCTCAGGACATGATCCGAGTCCCAGGTTTGACCCGCACTGGGATCCTCGCATTGAGCCTGCTTCTCCTCCCTCTGCCTATGTCTCTGCCTCTTTCTCTATGTCTCTCATGAATAAATAAATAAAATCTTAAAGAAAAAAAAATAACTTGCTCTTCCTCTGTTCTTCCAGCTGGTCTTCTGGGGGAGGGGCCTGCTGTGTTGATTCTCAGGTGTATGTACCTGGGGGAGCTGCCCTGCCCCCCGCCCGGTGCCAGGCTCCGTGGGAGTTGTTTACCCTGTAAGGCCTCTGTCCCCTGGAGCCCTGCCTCTCCCAGGCTTAGGGTGACACAAGGAGGAACTACAACACTGGCTGACACCAGGTCCCTAGCTCTGGAGTCAGCTTCCCCAGTAATCATCTGCAGTCTCCGTCCGCACTCGCCTAGGTGCTCCTGGGGTGGAGGCCCTGACCTGCACCGCCGGTGGCTCCTGGTGGCAGGAGCGTCCTCACTGTCCTGTGCCCTCCCCGCCTCTGCCTGTCCCAGGGGTACCACAGGTTCGTGGGCTATGTCCCCCAGCTCCCTGGGATCTGGGGCTTGCTCTGCTTGGAATTGCACTCCTGGGTGTAGCTCCCTAAGGCAGCAGGGCGCAGACCCCTCCAGCCAGAGCCCCCACCTGACCTACCAGCTTCTCCCCAAGGCCCTGCCTGATGCGTGCTCTAGCCCTTTTCGGAGATCAGAGATCGCGATCACAGATCGGCCCGTGAAGTGCAGCGCTTTACCCCACGGCGCACTTTCTCTATTAATGATCCTGAGTGATTGGAGACTTCACGCCCCTCCTGTGGTTCTGCCCGAATTCCCTATTAAGCACCTTTCCGTCCGGGAAGAATCCAGTGCGGAGTTTTTAAAGTTCCCACTTCTCTGGGGTTGGGCTTTCCTGTCCTGGAGGCTTTCGCTGCCAGGCTTTAGCCGGGCTCCTTGTGGAGCCCCTCCACAACTTGATTCTTTTTTATTTTTATTTTTTTCTGCCTTCCTACCTTGTCAGAGTGAAAAAAAAAAAAAAAAACTTCTCTTTAGGGTACTGGCTGTTCTCTTAGGTCGAATTTGCAGGTTTTCAGGATGGTTGGAAAGTTATCTAGGTAAGTTGGTGGGGCCAGGTGCGTTGAGGACCATACACCTCTGCCATCTTGCCCGCCCTCCCTCTGAGAGGTAGAATTTAATAATTACATCATAATGTAATGCTCCTTTTATTGTACTTAAACTGCATTCAGGATTATGCAGGCAAGACAACTTCTCAGATCTACCTGGTACACAGACTTCTAGGACAGTCTCTTATAAGGAGAGGGGTTGGAATGAGCCAGGTGTCATTTTATAGCTGAAGTAGGTATTTTGGGTGCTGCATGACCTTGAAGCAAAAGGTCAGACTACTCAATTTGAAAAAAGTTTCAGGGTAATGTCATTATGATCCAGTTAGCACCTGAAGCAGGTAAATGCAATAATATTGTGTAAAAGACTAACATAGCTGAAACTGCAATGGCCAAACTTACTTAAAATTTACTTAAGGATATTCTAACTTCTCCTCCTGGTATCTGTTTTTTACCTGGTGATGTGTTTCTGTCAAAACTAAGAGTTTTAGTGCTATTATATTCTTTCTCTACTCCTCTCACTATTAAAATCTTTTACAGACAATTGTCTCTTTGGAAAGAATCAGAGAAGTAAAGTCACACTGATGTATGAGACTTAACTAATATATTAACTAGTTCTAATATGATAATTTTACTAGCACAAGTTATTATATTAAATAAGAACCTGTATCAAGACTTTTATTGTCTGTTTCCCTCAAGTAGAGTGTAAAATTCATGAAAACAAATACCTTGTTCATTTAATTCATTCCTGAATCTCCAAATAAGCCTAAGACTTAAGAATATGTAACTCACTCATCAAAGGTACACAGACATTTTTCCTGATGCTGGTAGAGATAAAGCCATCAATACACAGAAAAGAGGTAGTTAACCTCCAGGAAAATGATCATCCATCCTTCTCTGCATACTCATCATCCTATGATTTCTTGTCTCCTACTGTTCATATCTTTTCTCTCCAGGTTTTTATTAGCTGAAGAGTATCATCTCTTATTGTCTGAACCAATAAAATAGAGGCAAAGTCTTTCCTGCTTTTGATCTCACCTATTTAATTATATATATAAAACTGAATTAATTAAATTATTCCATCTGTGAGCAGAGTTCCGTTATTTTATGAAACATATCAGTACAGTACATAAGGACGTCCCAAAATTTTAAAATTGCCAAGGAGTGGACTCATAAAATAGATGTGGAATTTACTGAGAAGTGTTGGTAGTTTTTGTTATATTATTTTTCAGTAACTTAATACTTATTGTCCACAATTAGAACCTTTGGAGCACTGGATCTACAATTTAACATTAAGGAATATATATGATCTCTTGCCAAAATCTTGAAATGTTAGCTTAATTGAAATTCTAAGGGTTATTTTGAGAATATGTCCCTAGCGATTTTAAAAAGTCTATAGTTTACTTCCCTTTCATTTTGAATGCACTCTATTTTCTAAACACATTTCAAAAGAATTCCACCAGCTGTGTATCTTTCAGCAACACCATTGAAGTCAACTTGTTGTCTTGAGTCAGTTTTTAAACCCTAACTAAGGAAAGACAATCAAATCAGACTCCTTGTTTTCTTCCTTTTGGGATTTGCTAATCCCCTCTAATACTTCAATTTGCTACTTACTTCCAGTTGCTACATGCATCTTCATATTCACAAAACCTATCCCCTCCCTTAGTTAGCAATTGGATCCTCAATAAAGCCTCCCTAGATGAATCCTTTGATTTGCTGCTGGTTCAGTAACTCCTGTAACATTTCATTCCCATACATATTACCCTCTACTTTTATTGTTGATTGTACACCTGTAATTGTTTTTGTTGATCACATAACAGTGGACAAGAGACTGTGGAACCAGACAAATGGGTTTGAATCCTTGCTCCTACTCTTTTTTTTTTTCTTGCTCCTACTCTTAAGCAAGACCTTAATCATGCTATTTGAGCTCTTTAGGCTTTTATTTCCTCATACATTATGAAGAAAGTGTTTATTATCCTATCAATTGTTGTGATTATCAGTATTACATATATAAAACAACTAATACAGGACAACTTAAAGGTATATGCTGCCTCCCATTTAAAGTAGAAGATAGAGAGGGCGGAGCAAGATGGCAGAAGAGTAGGGTCCCCAAGTCACCTGTCCCCACCAACTTACGTAGATAACATAACTTTTAAATCATCCTGAAAACCTACAAATTCGGCCTGAGATTTAAGGAGAGAACAGCTGGGACGCTACAGAGAGAAGAGTTTGAGCTTCTAACAAGGTAGGAAGATGGATAAATAAATAAATAAATAAAGATAGAATCAGGTAGGAGAGAGGCTCCAGTGAGGAGCCAGGCTAAGGCCCGGCTGCGAAAGCCTCCATGGCAAGAAAGCACAGCCCCGGAGAAGCAGCAAGTTTTAAAAATCCGCACCGGATTCTTCCCGGATGGAAAGGTGCTCACAGGGAACTTGGGCATGATCCCAGGAGGGGCAATGGAGCCCCCAGGTTCCCGGGGTCACTAACAGAGGAAGGAGAGGGGGAGAGTGCACAGGCAGAGCGCAGTAAGGGCTGGAGCAAATGCCCCGTGGAGCCTCAGGAGAAGCTCAGGCGGCAGTTTCAGGCAGAGGGAGCACTGCAGACCTGGGAGCACGATTCCAGCAGTGCAGGCCCCGGATCTCAGGGTGCCAGGGGACACAGCCCAGGATCCTGTGCTCCCATCGGGACAGGGGGGAGGCCGGGAGTGCACAGGACAGCGAGAACGCCCTGCTGCCAGGTGCCCCCAAGCTGTGCAAGTCAGCACCCCCAACCCCAGGAGCATCCAGGCCAGTGTGGACAGGGAGCTGCGGTAGTTACTGTGGAAGCTGACTCTAGGGATGGAGAGCTGGCCGCTGCCAGTGTGGTTGTTCCTCCTGGTGTTACCCTGTGCCTGGGATGGAGCGGGGCCACCAGGGAACAGAGGCCTCACAGGCAAAACAGCTGCCCTTGAGCCCTGCACCGGACAGGGGATGGAGCAGCTACCCCAGGTGCACACAACTGATAATCAGCACAGCAGGCCCTTCCCCCAGAAGACCAGCTGGAAGGACAGGGGAAGAGCAAGTTCTTGACCCAGCAGCACTGGAAAGCTCTAGGGGAAGTTGAGGGATTTACAGTATATAGAACCAGAGGATACCCCTCCTTGTTTTTTGCTTTGTTTTTGTTTTGTTTGTTATTTTTTTCTCTCTTTTTTCTTCCCTTTTCCAGTACAACTCGTTTTTAGCCACTCTGCACTGAGCAAAATGACTAGAGAGAACTCACCACAAAAGAAAGATCAGAGACAGTATTCTCTCCCACAGAGTTACAGAATTTGGATTACAATTCAATGTCAGAAAGCCAATTCAGAAGCACAATTATAAAGCTACTGGTGGCTCTGGAAAAAAGTATAAAGGAATCAAGAGACTTCATGACTGCAGAACTTAGATCTAATCAGGCCGAAATTAAAAATCAATTAAATGAGATGCAATCCAAACTGGAGGTCCTAATGACGAAGGTTAATGAGGTAGAAGAAAGACTGAGTGACATAGCAGAAAGTTGATGGCAAGGGAGGAACCTGAGGAAAAAAGAGAAAAACAATTAGAATACTGAGGAAAGATTAAGGGAAATAAATGAAAGCTTCAGAGGAAGGACCTACATTTAATTGGGGTTCAGGAGAGCACTGAAAGGACCAGAGGGCCAGAAAGTGTATTTGTACAAATCATAGGTGAGAACTTCCCTAACTTAGAGAAGGGAACAGGCATTCAGATCCAGGAGATAGAGAGATCCCCGCCCCCCCGCCCCGAAATCAGTAAAAACCATTCAACACCTCCACATCTAAAAGTGAAACTCGCAAATTCTGAAGATAAATAGAAAATCATTAAAGCAGCAAGATACAAGAGATGCCTAAATTATATGGGGAGAAATATTAGAATAAAAGCACACCTCTCCACAGACACCTGGTAGACTGGAAAGAGCTGGCAGGATATATTCAGGACACTAAATGAGAAGAACATGCACCCAAGAATACATTATCCAGTAAGGCTCTCATTCAGAATAGAAGGAGAGATAAAGAGATTCCAAGATATGCAGAAACTGAAGAATATGTGACCACCAAACCAGCTCTGCAAGAAATATTAAAGGGGACTCTGTTAAAGAAAGAGGATGCCCAAAGAAATAGCCCACAAAAACAGGGACTGAATAGGTATTATGATGACACTAAATTCATATCTTTAAATAGTAACTCTGACCATGAATGGGCTAAATGATCCCATCAAAAGACGTGGGGTTTCAGACTGGATAAACAAGCCAGACCCATATATTTGCTGTCTACAAGAGACTCATTTTAGATGTAAGGACACCTCCAGGCTGAAAATGAAAGGGTGGAGAACCATTTACCATTCAAATGGTCGTCAAAAGAAAGCAGGGGTAGCCATCCTTATATCAGACATATTAAAGTTTATCCCAAAGACTGTAGTAAGAGATAAAGAAGGACACTATATCATCTGTAAAGGGTCTTTACAATAAGAAGACCTAACAATCATGAATATTTATGCCCCTAATGTGGGAGCTGCCAAGGATATCAATCAATTAATAACCAAAGTAAAAACATACTTAGTTAATTATACACTATTAGTAAGAGGCTTCAACATGGCACTTTCTGCAAATGACAGATTTTCTAAGCACAGCATCTCCAAGGAAACAAGAGCTTTAAATGATGCACTGGATCAGATAGATTTCACAGATATACACAGAACTCTGCATCTGAATGCAACTGAATACACATTCTTCTCAAGTGCACATGGAATTTTCTCCAGAATAGACCTCATACTGGGTCAAAAATCAGGTCTCAACCAATACCAGAAGATTGGGATTGTGCCCTGTATATTTTCAGACCATATGCTTTGAAACTTGAACTCAATCACAAGAATAAATTTGGAAGAAACTCAACACATGGAGGTGAAAGACCAGCCTGCTAAAAGATGAAAGGGTCAACCAGGAAATTAGAGAAGAATTAAAAAAGATTCATGGAAACTAATGAGAATGAAGATACAACCATTCAAACTCTTTGGGATACAGCAAAAACAGTCCTCAGGGAAAATACATCACAACAGAAGCATCCCTTGAAAAATTATAAAAAACTGAAATACACAAGCTAACCTCACACCTAAAGGAACTGGAGAAAGAACAGCAAGTAAAAGCTACACACAGCGGAAGAGAGTTAATAAAGACCTGAGCATAACTCAATGAAATAGAGACCAGAAGAACTGTAGAATAGATCAACAAAACAAGGAGTTGGTTCTTTGAAAGAATTAATAAAATGGATATACCATTAGCCAGCCTTATTAAAACAAAAAAGACTCAAGTTAATAAAATCACAAATGAAAAAGGAGAGATTACAACCAATACCAAGGAAATACAAATGATTTTAAAAGCATATTATGAGCTGCTATATGCCAATAAATTAGGCAATCTAGAAGAAATGGATGCACTTCTGGAAAACTACAAATTACCAAAACTGGAAGAGGAAGAAATAGAAGAGCTGAACAGGCCAATAAGTAGGGAGGACATTGAAGCATTTATCTAAAACCTAGCAAGTCACAAAATCCAGGCCAGATCTCTTCCCAGGGGAATTCTATCAAACGTTTAAAGAAGAAACATTACCTATTTTACTAAAGCTGAATAGCTGTTCTGAAAGATAGAAAGCTGTTCTGAATGATAGAAAGGGACCCAATACTTCCAAATACATTTTATGAGACCAACATCACCTTAATTCCAAAAGCAGACAAAGACCCCTCTCCCAAAAGGAGAATTATAGACCAATATCCATGTTGAACACAGATGCAAAAATTCTCCCCACGATTCTAGCCAATAGGATTCAACAGTACTTTAAGATTATTCAACTTGACCAAGTGCAATTTATCCCCAGGACGCAAGGTTGGTTCAACACTCATAAAACAAGCAACATGATAGATCATATCAACAAGAGAAAAAACAAGAACTATATGATCCTCTCAATAGATGCAGAGAAAGCATTTGACAAGATACAGCATCCATTCCTGATCAAATCTCTTCAGAGTGTAGGGATAGAGGGAACATCCCTCAGCATCTTAAAAGCCATCTATGAAAAGCCCACAGCAAATATAATTCCGAATTGGGAAAACCTGATAGCCTTTCCCCTAAGATCAGGAACACGAAAAGGATGTCCACTCTCAGCACTGCTACTTAACATAGTACTAGAAGTCCTAGCCTCAGCAATCAGACAACAAAAAGACATTAAAGGCATTCAAATTGGCAAAGAAGAATTCAAACTCTCCATCTTTGCAGATGACATGATACTGTCCTAGAAAACTCAAAAGACTCCCCAGGATTTCTAGAACTCATACAGCATTTCGGCAATATGGCAAGATATGAAATCAGTGCCCAGAAACCAGTGGCATTTCTATATACTAACAATGAGACTCAAGTAAGAGAAATTAAGGAATCAGTCCCATTTATAATTTCACCCAAAAGCATAAGATACGTAGGAATAAACCTAAACAAAGAGGTAAAGAATCTATACTCCAAAAACTACAAAGCACTTCTGAAAGGAATTGAGGAAGACAGAGAGATGGAAATACATTCCATGGTCATGGATTGGAAGAATTAATATTGTGAAAATATCAATGCTACCCAGGGCAATTTACATATTCAATGCAATCCCTGTCAAAATACCATGGACTTTCTTCAGAGAGTTGGAAAAAATCATCTTAAGATTTGTGTGGAATCAGAAAAGCCCCCGAATAGTCAGGGGAATATTGAAAAAGAAAACCAGAGTTGGGGGGCATCACAATGCCAGATTTCAGGTTGTACTACAAAGCTGTGACCATCAAGACAGTGTGGTACTGGCACAAAAACAGACACATAGATCAATGGAACAGAATAGAGGACCCAGAAATGGCCCCTCAACTCTATGGTCAACTAACTAATATTTGACAAAGCAGGAAAGATTATCCACTGGAAAGAGGATACTGTCTTCAATAAGTGGTGCTGGGAAAATTAGACAGTCACGTGCAGAAGAATGAAACTAGACCATTCTCTTACACTGTACGTAAAAATCAACTCATAATTGATGAAAGTTCTAAATGTGAGTCAAGAATCCATCCAAACTTAGAGGAAAAAAAACTTGGAGGAGAACACAGGCAACACTCTTTTAGAACCTGGCTA
This sequence comes from Canis lupus baileyi, assembly GCF_048164855.1. Taxonomy (NCBI): domain Eukaryota; kingdom Metazoa; phylum Chordata; class Mammalia; order Carnivora; family Canidae; genus Canis; species Canis lupus. The sequence continues at coordinate 51,534,617 of NC_132860.1, forward strand.
CAGCAACTTCTTGCAAGATGTATCTATGAAGGCAAGGAGAACAAAAGCAAAAATGAACTATTGGGATTAATCAGGATAAAAAGCTTCTTGCACAGCAAAAGAAACAGTCAACAAAGCTAAAAGACCACCTACAGAATTGGAGAAGATATTTTTTAATGACATATTAAATAAAGGGCTAGTATCCGAGATCTATAAAGTACTTATTAAACTCTACAGCAAAGAAACAATCCAATTATGAAATGGGCTAAAGACATGAACAGAAATTATACGAAAGAAGATATATACATGGCCAACAACACATGAGAATATGCTCCGCATCACTTGTCATCAGGGAAATACAAATCAAAAGCACAATGAGATACTACCTCACACTAGTGAGAATGGAGAAAATTAACACGACATGAGACTACAAATGTTGGAGAGGATGTGAAGACAAGGGAACTCTCTTGTACTTTTGGTGGGAATGTGAACCAGTACAGCAACTCCAGAAAACTGTGTGGAGGTTCCTCAAAGAGTTAAAAATAATAGAGCTACCCTACCTCCCAGCAATTGTAGCCCTGGGGATTTAACCCAAAGATACAGATGCAATGAAACGTCGGGACACCTGCACTCCGATGTTTCTAGCAGCAATGTCCACAATAGCCAAACTGTGGAAGGAGCCTCGGTGTCCATCGAAAGATGAATGGATAAAGAAGATGTGGTCTATGTATACAATGGAATATTACTCAGCTATTAGAAATGACAGATACCCACCATTTGCTTCAACGTGGATGAAACTGGAGGGTATTATGCTGAGTGAAGTAAGTCAGTCGGAGAAGGACAAACATTATGTCGTTTCATTCATTTGGGGAATATAAAAAATAGTGAAAGGTTTAAAGAGGAAAGGAGAGAAAATGAGTGGATATATCAGACAGGGTGACAGAACATGAGAAATTCCCAACTCTGGGAAACGACAAGGGGTAGTGGAATGGGAGGTGGGCGGGGCGATGGGGTGACTGGGTGACGGGCACTGAGTGGGGTACTTGATGATACGAGCACTGGGTGGTATACTGTATGTTGGCTAATCGAACTCCAATCAAAAATATATAAAAAATATAAATAAAAATACATATAAACATACAAATAAAATTCTACCTCCTAACCAGTAATTCACCATATGTTTATTAAATTGAACTTAAATAAATTTTTAAAATATATTCATTTTAGAATTTTTCAAATTATTTATTTATTTTTTAGACACGTGTATAGAATATAGGTATACACATGTGTCTAAAAAAATGCCTAGTAAAGGTTTTCTACTTAAATTCACTCTCATATTTGATTTAGAGCTTAATAGGCTGTCAAGACCCACTTTTGTTACCACACATCAGGTCAAGATGTATAAATGGGAGTGAGTAAAAATCTAATATGATCTGAGAAGTATCTATTCAATTTCCTTGAACAATACAGACATCAAAAGCTTACTCTGCCAAGAGTACATTTACTAGTTTTGAAGGAAGGAGTGATACTTTGTCTATTTTTACTTATCCATTTCAAACACATAAACTATTTGACAAAGTTAAATTTTTGACATTTAACTCCAAGCTTGGGGAAACAAAGTTCTGCAGTTTCTGTATGGACTTAGAATTTTCATTAAATATTTATTATGTCTGATAAAAAGCATACCTTTAGGTTATAACATTACAGAAATATTATGTTTAAAATTATTGAAAACAATTATTTTTAAAACTTTATGATATTTATTTAAAAATTGGGGAGTCAGATAACTTAAAATGCTCAAATAACGATTTTTGTGTATTATAGTTATAATTTTTTTAATTAGTTATATAATTTTGTATATATATGTAATTTTTGTCCATATATAATGTCTATATATAATTTTTGTATATATAATTTGTGTATGCATACATTTTCTAGTATATATATAAATCTAAATGGGATTATATTACATATATTGTTCTAAATGCTTAGTTATGATGTCATTTATAACCTTCAGCTATCTTAGCTTAATATTTGTATATATATACATATATATAAAGAACCCTGAATTCTAAATTATGTCTTTTTCTAATGCTGAGGGTTAATCACTATTTTGGATTTTGTGATTTATACATATATTTTGCTATAATTTTAGTACATATGTGTCTATATACCTCTTATTTTTAAATAAAATTTTAAATAATAAGTGTCATATTGTTTGCATTTTTCTTCAACTTGCTTTTTTCACTCAACATTATGGTTTGGGATTCAGTAGCTAGTCTTTATACCCTAATCTCACACACTCACCAGACAGATGCTGGCTGCATGGGAAGATTGTGACCTTGGGCAAAAGGGCTTTGTGTGGTTGAGGCTGACCCTAAGGGAGCTGACAGCCAGTCTTTATTTAAAATTTGATTTTTTTATTGTGGAAATTTTCATTAATTTTTATTTTTCAACTATTTCATTAAACTATAATTTATTTTACTCACTGAGTTTTTTGGCTCCCCTTTAAATTTTGCACCTGAGGCCTTGTTTGGTGATTCCACTCCCTGAAGTTATGCAGAAAGTACTTCTTCCAACGGGTTCTGGGCAGTACCTCTTGGTTTCTACCACAAGAAGTGACAGTCCCAGTGGAGGATTCTTTCTTAGGCTGTGTCACTAAATGGGTATAATGTGGAATAGAGCCTCTCGGCAAACTGTAGAATGAGAAATTATTTTTAATTGTTTTAAGACCCTTACATTTTGGGGGTTTTAATCACTTAGGCCATCTTGACCTGTATAGAAACTAGTACTCCAAGTATGTTGCCTAAGAGCAACCTAAAATATATTTTAAAATTGGCCTTGGCTGTTTAATGATTAGGGTGTGGGTAGCAAGAAAACTGGTTGTTAGAGGTTGGAAGGATGACAATACATTTTCTGTAGTGGCAAAAACATTGAGTGAAATCAGCACCTTTGGCTTATTGGGATTAAGATCTTGTATTTAATAAACTTTTTGATGTAGAAGAGAAGATTCAAAAAAAGGTTTTGTGTCATATGTATTGGTTACGATGTCTGCCCTTAGTAAGTTCTTAAAAGAAAGACATGTACTCTTGCACTGTTAGTGGGAATGTGAACTGGTGCAGCCCCTCTGGAAAACTGTGTGGAGGTTCCTCGAAGAGTTAAAAATAGACCTGCCCTAAGACTCAGCAATTGCACTGCTGGGGATTTACCCCAAAGATACAGATGCAATGAAACGCCAGGACACCTGCACCCCGATGTTTCTAGCAGCAATGTCCACAATAGCCAAACTGTGGTAGGAGCCTCGGTGTCCATTGAAAGATGAATGGATAAAGAAGATGTGGTTTATGAATACAAGGGGGATATTACTCAGCCATCAGAAAGGACGAATACCTACCATTTGCTTTGATGTGGATAGAACTGGAGGGTATTTTGCTGAGTGAAGTAAGTCAATTGGAGAGGACAATCATTATATGGTTTCACTCATAAATTCTCCAGTGTCTATTTCTCAAGAACAAGGACCTTCTTCAATATTACCATCATGCACTGTCCAAAAGGAAAATAACAATTGATGCAGGAAAGTCATGTAATGTACAAACCCCACTGAAATTCCCTTGCCTGTATCAAGTCTTTTTTCTTTGTAGTTCAGGATCCATTCTGTGATAAAACAACGCATTCTCCTTCATTATATTTCAATCTGGACCAATCTTTAGCCTTTCCCTTTTATGAGTTTGATAGTTTTTTTATTTTAATTTTTACCTACTTACATGTTTTGACATCTCTTCCTCATGAAATAATTAAAATCTTTATGTACTGGTATAAATATCTTCCCCCTCCTTATGTCTCCTCTTTGCCATGGTAAATATTCTTAATTGTTTTAATTGGATTGAATATATCATGTTTTCTGGTTTGGTTCTCCATCTTTAAAAATACATACTTGGGATCCCTGGGTGGCTCAGTAGTTTAGCGCCTGCCTTCAGTCTGGGGCATGATCCTGGAGTCCCGGGATCGTGTCCCACATCCCTCCATGGAGCCTGCTTCTCCCTCTGCCTGTGTCTCTGCCCCTCTCTCTCTCTCTCTGTGTCTCTCATGAATAAATAAATAAAATCTTTTAAAAAAAGAAAATACATACTCAAGTTGTCCAAAATACTCTGGACTCAGCCAGTTTCTGATTAGAAAAGCAAAGATATTTTTGCAGATTAGACAAAGATCTACAAATATACTCTAGAAAATTTCTGGCAATGAAAAAATAAACATGATTATGGAGTATTGCAGTCATAAAAGTATTGCCTCTTCATTGTAATAGGTTATTTTTGTCTTTCTCAGTCTCATCTCAGACCATGAAAAAATGTTGAGGTTAGTTGAGATAAGGGTAGGGGATATCAAAGACTTCTTCCAATATTCATTTTAGTGCATATGCTTACATACTTTACATATTCTGATTATGCTGCATATTATAATTTAATCAGTTATTTTCAATATCCTTATTTCATAAATCTTGTTTTTTTCATTTATTTTTATTGAAGTTCAATTTGCTAATATATGGTATAACTCAGTGTTCATACCATCAAGTACCCACCTCAGTCCCCATCACTCAGTCACCCCCGCCCACCTCCCCTTCCACAACCCTTTACTCATTTCCCAGAATTAGGACTCTCTCATGGTTTCTCTCCCTCTAACTTTTCCCACTCAGTTCCCCTTTTTTCCTTTTTATTTCCTTTCACTATTTCTTATATTGCACATACAAGTGAGACCATATGATGATTGTCCTTCTCCAATTGATTTACTTCCCTCAGCATAATACCCTCCAGTTCCAACCGTGTCGAAGCAAGTGGTAGGTATTCATCCTTTCTGATGGCTGAGTTATATTCCATTGTATATATAGGCCACATCTTCTTTATCCATTCATCTGTCAATGGACACCGAGCCTCCTTCCACAGTTTGGCTATTGTGGACATTGCTGCTATAAACATTGGGGTTCAGGTGTCTCAGCATTTCACTGCATCTGTATCTTTGGGGTAAATCCCTAGTAGTGCAATTTGGGGTGATAGGGTAGCTCTATTTTTTAACACTTTGAGGAACATCCACACAGTTTTCCAGAGTGGCAGTACCAGTTCACATTCCCACCAAAAGTATAAGAGGGTTCCCTTTTTTCCACATCCTCTCCAACATTTATTGTTTCCTGTCCTGTTAATTTTCTCCATTCTCACTGGTGTGAGGTGGCATCTCATTGTGGTTTGGATTTGTATTTACCTGATGGCCAGTGATGCTGAGCATTTTCTCACGTGCATGTTGGTTATGTGTATGTCTTCTTTGGAGAAATATCTGTTCATGTCTTCTTCCCATTTCATAATCAGATTGTTTCTTTCTTTGCTGTTGAGTTTAATAAGTTCTTTACAGATCTTGGATACTAGCCCTTTATCTGATATGTCATTTGCAAATATCTTCCATTCTGAAGGTTGTCTTTTAGTTTTGTGGACTGTTTATTTTCCTGTGCGGAAGCTTTCTATCTTGTTTAAGTCCCAATAGTTCATTTTTGCTTCTGTTTCCCTTGCCTTCATAGATGTATCTTGCAAGAAGTTTCTGTGGCCAGGTTCAAAAAGATTCTTGTCTGTATTGTCCTCTAGGATTTTGCTGGATTCCTGATGCACATTTAGATCTTTCATCCATTTTGAGTTTATCTTTGTGTCTGGTTTTAGAGAATGGACTAGTTTCATTCTTCTTCAGGTTTCCTTTTTCTTCCTGTTCCAGTTTTGGTAATTTGTAGTTTTCCAGAAATGCATCCATTTCTTGTAGATTGCCTAATTTATTGGCATAGCTGCTCATAATATGCTTTTAAGATCATTTGTATTTCCTTGGTGTTGGTTGTGATCTCTCCTTTTTCATTCGTGATTTTATTAATTAGAGTCTTTTCTCTTTTGTCTTTGATAAGACTGGCTAATGGTTTATCCATCTTAATAATTCTTTCAAAGAACCAAATCCTGGTTTTGTCTACAGTTCTTCTGGTCTCTATTTCATTGAGTTATGCTCAAGTCTTTATTAGCTTTCTTCTGCTGGGTGTAGGTTTTATTTGCTGTTCTTTCTCCAGTTCCTTTAGATGCGAGGTTAGCTTGTGTATTTCAGTTTTTCCCATTTTTTCTAGGGATGCTTCTATTGTGATGTATTTCCCTGAGGAGTGTTTTTGTTGTATCCCAAGGGTTTTGAACAATTGTATCTTCATTTTCATTAGTTTCCATGAATCTTGTTAATTCTCTTATTTCCTGATTGATCCATTAATCTTAGTAGGATGCTCTTTAAGCTCCAAGTGTTTGAATTTCTTCCAAATTTCTTCTTGTGATTGAGTTCAAGTTTCAAAGCACATGGTATGAAAATATACAGGGCACAATCCCAACTCTTTTGGTATCGGTTGAGACCTGATTTGTGACCCAGTATATGGTCTATTCTGGAGAAAGTTCCATGTGCACTTGAGAAGAATGTGTATTCAGTTGTGCTCAGATGCAAAGTTCTGTGTATATCTGTGAAATCCATCTGGTCCAGTGTATCATTTAAAGCCCTTGTTTCTTTGGTGATGTTGTGCTTAGAAGATCTCTCATTTGCAGAAAGCACCATGTTGAAGTCTCCTAGTATTAGTATATTATTATCTAAGTATGTTTTTACTTTGGTTATCAATTGATTAATATCCTTGGCATCTCCCACATTAGAGGCATAAATATTCATGATTGTTAGGTCCTCTTGTTGGATAGATCCTTTAAGTATGATATAATGTCCCTCTTCATCTCTTACTACAGTCTTTGGGAGATACCTTAATTTATCTGATATGATGATTGCTACCCCATCTTTCGTTTGAAGACCATTTGAATGGTAAATGGTTCTCCAACCTTTCATTTTCAGGCTGGAGGTGTTCTTAGGTCTAACATAAGTCTTTTGTAGACAGCTTATGGATGGGTCTTGTTTTTTTTTTTTTTAATCCAGTCTGATACCCTGCACCGTTTGATGGGATCTTTTAGCCCATTCATGTTCAGAGTAATGATTGAAAGTTATGAATTTAATGTCATCATATTACCTATTCATTTCCTGTCTTTGTGGATTGTTTTTTGGGATCCCTATTTCTTTTACAGGATCCCCTGTAATATTTCTTGCAGAGCCATTTTGGTATTCATGTATTCTTTCAGTTTTTTGTGTATCCTGGAAGCTATTTATCTCTCCTTCTATTCTGAATGACATCCTTGCTGGATAAACTATTCTTGGCTGCATGTTTTTCTCATTTAGTGCCCTGAATATATCCTGCCAGCCCTTTCTGGCCTGCCACATCTCTGTGAATATTCCTGGTGTGTTAATCTGATGTTTCTTCCCATATAAATTAGTAATCTCTTATCTTAATCTGCTTTTAGGATTTCCCCTTTATCTTTGAAATTTTCCAGTTTCATTATTAAATGTTGAGGTGTTGAGCAATTTTTATTGATATTTTGGGGGTCATCTCTATCTCTTGGTTATGAATGCCTGTTTTCTTACCAGATTAGGGAAGCTCTCAGCTGTGATTCATTCAAATATACTTTGTGGTCCTCTCTCTATCTTTCAGTCTCTTCTGGAATCCCAATTGTATATAAATTCTTCCTTCTCAAGTTACCCTTTATTTCCCTTCACCTTTCTTTATGGGCTCTTAATTGTTTTTCTCTTTTCTCCTCAGCTTCCTTCCTTACCATCAAGTTGTTTTCTATGTCACTCACTAAATCTTCCACCACATGAACCCTAGCAGTTAGGACATCCAGGTTTGATTGCATTTCATTTCACCTATTTTTAATTCCAGCCTCATTAGATCTCAAATCTGTAGTAACAAAGTCTCTAGGTTACATTTTGCTTCTTTCCAGAGCCACCACTATCTTTATAATTGTACTTCTGAATTGAATTTCTGACATCATATTTAAATCTAAAATCTGTAACTCTGTGGTAAAGAGTATTGTTTCCGGTTCTTTTTTTTTTTTTTTTTTTTTTTTTGTGAATTCTTCCTTGTAGTCATTTTTTTTTTTTGGTATACCTTTATTTTTTTAATAAATTTATTTTTTATTGGTGTTCAATTTACCAACATACAGAATAACACCCAGTGCTCATCCTGTCAAGTGCCTCCCTCAGTGCCCGTCACCCATTCACCCAGACCCCACGCCCTCCTCCCCTTCCATCACCCCTAGTTCATTTCCCAGAGTTAGGAGTCTTTTTGTTCTGTCTCCCTTTCTGTTATTTCCCACACATTTCTTCTCTCTTCCCCTATATTCCCTTTCACTATTATTTATATTCCCCAAATGAATGAGAACATACAATGTTTGTCCCTCTCTGATTGACTTACTTCACTCAGCATAATACCTTCCAGTTCCATCCACGTTGAAGCAAATGGTGGGTATTTGTCGTTTCTAATGGCTGAGTAATATTCCATTGTATACATAAACCATATCTTTTTTATCCATTCATCTTTCGATGGACACCGAGGCTCCTTCGACAGTTTGGCTATTGTGGACATTGCTGCTATAAACATCAGGGTGCAGGTGTCCCGGCATTTCATTGCACCTGAATCTTTGGGGTAAATCCCCAACAGTGCAATTGCTGGGTCATAGGGCAGTTCTATTTTTAACTCCACACAGTTTTCCAGAGTGGCTGCACCAGTTCACATTCCCACCAACAGTGTAAGAGGGTTCCCTTTTCTCCGCATCCTTTACAACATTTGTGGTTTCCTGCCTTGTTAATTTCCCCATTCTCACTGGTGTGAGGTGGGATCTCATTGTGGTTTTGATTTGTATTTCCCTGATGGCAAGTGATGCAGAGCATTTTCTCATGTGCTTGTTGGCCATGTCTATGTCTTCCTCTGTGAGATTTCTGTTCACGTCTTTTGCCCATTTCATGATTGGATTGTTTGTTTCTTTGGTGTTGAGTTTAATAAGTTCTTTATAGATCTTGGAAACTAGCCCTTTATCTGATAGGTCATTTGCAAATATCTTCTCCCATTCTGTAGGTTGTCTTTTAGTTTTGTTGACTGTATCCTTTGCTGTGCAAAAGCTTTTTATCTTGATGAAGTCCCAATAGTTCATTTTTGCTTTTGTTTCTTTTGCCTTCGTGGATGTATCTTGCAAGAAGTTACTATGGCCGAGTTCAAAAAGGGTGTTGCCTGTGTTCTTCTCTAGGATTTTGATGGAATCTTGTCTCACATTTAGATCTTTCATCCATTTTGAGTTTATCTTTATGTATGGTGAAAGAGAGTGGTCTAGTTTCATTCTTCTGCATGTGGATGTCCAATTTTCCCAGTACCATTTATTGAAGAGACTGTCTTTCTTCCAGTGGATGGTCTTTCCTCCTTTATCAAATATTAGTTGACCATAAAGTTCAGGGTCTACTTCTGGGTTCTCTATTCTGTTCCATTGATCTATGTGTCTGTTTTTGTGCCAGTACCACACTGTCTTGATGACCACAGCTTTGTAGTACAGCCTGAAATCTGGCATTGTGATGCCCTCAGATATGGTTTTCTTTTTTAAAATTCCCCTGGCTATTCGGGGTCTTTTCTGATGTCTATGGCCATACCACTCTGAACGTGCCCAATCTCCTCTGATCTCGGAAGCTAAGCAGGATCGGGCTTGGTTAGTACTTGGATGGGAGACCACACAAATCTTAAAATAATTTGTTCTAACTCTCTGAAGAAAGTCCATGGTATTTTGATAGGGATTGCATTAAATGTGTAAATTGCCCTGGGTAACATTGACATTTTCACAATATTAATTCTGCCAATCCATGTTCATGGAATATTTTTCCATCTCTTTGTGTCTTTCTCAATTTCTTTCAGAATGTTCTATAGTTTTTAGGGTATAGATCCTTTAACTTTTTGGTTAGGTTTATTCCTAGGTATCTTATGCTTTTGGGTGCAATTGTCAATGGGATTGACTCCTTAATTTCTCTTTCTTCAGTCTCATTGTTAGTGTATAGAAATGCCATTGATTTCTGGGCATTGATTTTGTATCCTGCCACGCTGCCGAATTGCTGTATGAGTTCTAGCAATCTTGGGTTGGAGGATTTTGGGTTTTGTATGTAGAGTATCATGTCATCGGCGAAGAGGGAGAGTTTGACTTCTTCTTTGCCAATTTGAATGCCAAATTCTGTAACTCTGTGGTAAATGGTAAAGAGTATTGTTTCCGGTTCTTTTTTTTTTTTTTTTTTTTTTTTGGTGAATTCTTCCTTGTAGTCATTTTGTCCAGTGCAGAGTTTCTGTATGAGTAGGCTGAGGCAAGAATATCAACTCTGACCTCAGTATAATACTGCCTAGTTGATTTCGAATAGATCAGAGACAAGAAAATAGAAGGAAGAACAGAACAAAATAAAATAAAACAAAAGGACCACTAAAGTAAAAAACAGATTTTAAAACAAAGTAGTAAAAATAAAAAGTCAAAACCCACAATGAAAGAAGAAAAAAGAAAAAGAAGAAAAAAGTAAAGAAAATAAAAGTGGAAAAAGAGGGGAGAAAAAGGAGAGGGGATGGTGGTGGTGAGGAAGTGATAGTGGAGAGAGAATGTAGTCTACCTGAGGGTCCTGGAGGGTGATTGTCTTGGTTCTGAGTGTAATTTATTCTATATTTTAGTAGATGCTTAATCCCAAATTCATATAAACCAGCAATACTTATATAAAATCCCAATATTGACCAGCAAAACCATAAACAGGATAAGAAAGGGGGGCAAATTGGCAAGGAAGAGAGAATATAGTCTCACAGAATGAACCAGCAGGGTATTCCACTTGGTTCTGGGTGCATACTGGTCACTTTTAGAAGGCATTAACTTCCACTATTGTAAAACAAAATGGGGCAGAAAAAAACAAACAAAAAAGATACTTATATCTCATATATCTACCAAAATTAAATTGAATACGTTGAAGGGAATCCAGAAGTGAAAAATATATCTAAGACATGTAATTTAGAAACATGAAAGTCAAAAAGTTTAAAAATGAAGATCTGGTAAAATATTGTAGTTAAGATGGGAAAAGAGACAAAATATTGGAAATTTTTAGCCTGATATAAAAAGGAGTCATAATGGGGAAAAAAAAGAATAAAAAGAGAAAAAGGACCCTGTGTTTCTATATACTATTTTCCCTCAGTCCTGGAGCTTTCCAGCACTGCTTCCTCAAGAACTTGCTCTTTGTCTGTCCCTCCAGCTGGTCTTCTAGGGGAGGAGCCTGCTGAGCTGACTCTCAGGTGTGTGTACATGGGGAGATGCCCCGCCCCCTGCCAGGTGCCAGGCTCAGTGGGAGCTGTTTACCCAGTGAGGCCTGTGTTCCCTAGTGACCCCACCTCTCCCAGGCAAAAGGTGACACAAGGGAGAACAACTATGGTGGTGCCTTGGTCTCCAGCTCTGGAGTCAGCTCCCCCAGTAATCACCTGCAGTTTCCCAGTCTGCACTGGCCTAGATGCTCCTGGGGCGGGGGCACTGATCTGCACAGCTTGGGGGCATCTGGGGCGGAGAGTTCTTGCTGTCCTGTGCCCTCTCAGCTTCCACCTGTTCTGGGGGGAACGCTGGATCACCAGCTGTGTCCACTTGGACACCCTGGTATCTGGGGCCCTGTACTGCTGGACTTGCACTCCTGGGGGCTACCCCTCCCAAAGCAAACAGGGCACATCCCCGTCTGTCTGCAGGCACTCACCTAACTGACTGGCTTCTCCCGAATGCCCCAAGGGCTGTGGTGCTCCAGCGGTTTATAGAGATCAACCTGGGGTTTGTTGTGAGCTTTTGCCAGGGTGCCCCACCTCTAATAGTGACTCCTGATTCTTGACATTTCACTGCCCCTCCTGCGATTCTGCCAGATTTCCCTGCTGAGCACTTTTCCATCAGGGAAAACTCCAGGTCAGAGTTGTAAAGTTCCTGCTTCTCCATGGCTGGGCTGTCCTTCCCTGGAGGCTCTTGCTGCTCTGCTTTAGCCCAACTACTTGCAGTTCCCCGCCCCCATTTCTTTCTTTCTTTCTTTCTTTCTTTCTTTCTTTCTTTCTTTCTTTCTTTCTTTCTCTCCTTTCTTTCTTTCTTCTTTCTTCTTTCTTTCTTTCTTTCTTTCTTTCTTTCTTTCTTTCTTTGTTCTTTCTTTCACTTCCTACCTTGTTAGAAGGGAAAACTTTTCTCTCTGTGTAATTCCAACTGTTCTCTCTTTAAGTCTCAGGTCAAATTAGTAGGTGTTCAGGATGTTTTGAAAGTTTTTTAGATAAGTTTGTGGGGTGAGGTGACTTGAGGCCTACTACTTATGAACAGTTTTGCCTCATTGGTATATGTTCTTATGAACAGTTTTAACATTTCATAACATTCTATAAAACTAGTTTGCCATAGTTTACGTAATATGCCTATTAATATGTAGTTGTTGTTTTTTTAATTTTTTTTATTGGAGTTCAATTTGCCAACATTTAGCATAACACCCAGTGCTCATCGCGCCAAGTACCTCCCTCAGTGCCCATCACTCAGTCACGCCAACCCCCCACCCACCTCCCTTTCCACTACTCCTTGTTCAGTTCCCAGAGTTAGGTGTCTCTCATCTTTTGTCACCCTCACTGATATTTTCACTCCTTTCCCTTTATTCCCATTCACTAATTTTTATATTCCCCAAATGAATGAGACCATATAATGTTTGTCCTTCTCCGATTGACTTATTTCACTCAGCATAATACCCTCCAAGTCTATCCATGTTGAAGCAAATGGTGGGTATTTGTTATTTCTAATGGCTGAGTAATATTCCTTTGTATACATAGACCACATCTTCTTTATCCATTCATCCTTTGATGGACACCGAGGCTCCTTCCACAGTTTGGCTATTGTGGACATTGCTGCTATGAACATTGGGGTGCAGGTGTCCTGGGGTTTCACTGCATCTGTATCTTTGGGGTAAATCCCCCTCAGTACAATTGCCAGGTCATAGGGCAGGTCTATTTTTAACTCTTTGAGGAGCCTCCACACAGTTTTCCAGAAGGCTGCACCAGTTCACATTCCCACCACAGTGCAAGAGGGTTCCTCTTTCTCCACATCCTCTCCAACATTTCTTGTTTCCTGCCTTGTTAATTTTCCTCATTCTCACTGGTGTGAGGTGGTATCTCATTGTGGTTTTGATTTGTATTTCCCTGATGGCCAGTGATGCAGAGCATTTTCTCATGTGCGTGTTGGCCATGTCTATGTCTTCCTCTGTGAGATTTCTGTTCATGTCTTTTGCCCATTTCATGATTGGATTGTTTGTTTCTTTGGTGTTGAGTTTAATAAGTTCTTTATAGATCTTGGATACTAGCCCTTTATCTGATATGTCATTTGCAAATATCTTCTCCCATTAAGACAGTGTGGTACTGGCACAAAAACAGACACATAGACCAATGCAACAGAATAGAGAACCCAGAAATGGACCCTCAATTTAATGGTCAACTAATATTCGACAAAGCAGGAAATATTATCCACTGGAAAAAAGACAGTCTCTTCAATAAATGGTGCTGGGAAAATTGGACAGCCACATGCAGAAGAATGAAACTAGACCATTCTCTTACACCATCCACAAAGATAAACTCAAAATGAATGAAAGATCTAAATGTGAGACAAGATTCCATCAAAGTCCTAGAGGAGAATACAGGCAACACCCTTTTGAACTTGGCCACAGAAGGCAAGAGAAACAAAAACAAAAATGAATTATTTGGATTTCATCAAGATAAAAGGCTTCATCAAGATAAAAATCTAAGAAAAGATTTTAACAGAAAAAGAAACAGTCAACAAAGCTAAAAGACAACCTACAGAATAGGAGAATAAGTATAGTTGTGCATAATTTTGTAATTTTCATCCATTGTGGATAATTTTGGGGAAAGTGAGATGCTTTGTCTCATTTAAAAAATTAGTATATTAAACTATATATTCAGTAATGGTATTGTGGAAAACAGAAATATTTGTGCGGTTCATGTAATTACTTTCCTGAAGACTTGGGGCCATTACAAAAGCATTAGGCAAGAATGAGTATACAAATTTCATAAGAAATTCACAAAATCAAATATTCATATATTTTTATGATATGATCTTCTGGGTCTTTTTCAAGAACTTGGTAATCTAGGATAGTGTTTTGTTGTTGCTGCTCTATTTTCTGAGTAATTGTATTAATTCCAGTCAAGTAGCACATTTTTTTGCTTCCAAGACTCAGATGTAGGAATAGTCATATAGAAAACGTATGATTAACTATGATAACCAAACTTATTTGTATTTGCAGCCTTTGCTATAAAAAATTCTCAATAGCCTACAACAATAAGCATTTGCATATTGCCCATGGATGTATGGAGTGGTTTTGGTGCAGCCCAGCTTGGTTATGCTCTGTTTGCATGCTTGTATATTCTTACTCTAAGATCTAGGAAGAAGGAATTGTCCCTATGTAGCCCATGCAATTTTCAGGGCAAAGGAAAATACTGCAAAGGACCAAACTAAAGCAAGTAGTTCATTTTAAAACTTTTGCTTGTGATGGGCACAATATCAGTTTTGCTTATATTCCATCGTCCAGCCAAGTAACATAACCAAGCCTGGTAATGGAATGGGAATATATACTCTACCTACAGATATGTATATCGATTACATCGATGTAAATATGGATATATGAAAATCCTCCAATGAGATCAAATATTTCCTGAAGTTTTCTTTGTTTACATGATACTCATTCCCTATGTATTTCCCATCATAGAGCTTAACAAATTTTATTGATAATATTTGTTGCTATATTTATATTCTATGTATACTTCAAGTCCCTCAAGGGGAGAAATTGCGCTTTACTCTTGTTTTATATGTCCCCACTGCCTAAGACAAAGAGCAGCATATAGATTCTCAAAAAAGATATGTTATACTGGATGGTTTTAGTCTATGCTTCTCCTGGGTAATGATCAGCTTCCATATTCTTTGCTCTTAGAAGTAGGAAAAGGTAATAAAGTTAATATTTTCTGAAATTATGACTCCCTGTTATGCTTTTTCAGTGTAAGAAAAGATTAGTACTCATATTTATTATTAAATTCATCTCAGGCTGCAGGAGAAAGAACAGGCTTTTCATTTGTATTAGGTAACAGTAAGAGGAGCATATTAGCAGTGCTTTCATTCAAAAGCCCAGAACATATTAAATGGCACTCTCTCAATTTAATAGAAGCTCTCTGATCAAGCCAGCTCTGCTTGAGAAGATAATGTGTAACAGACTGACTTCTCTACTCTCAGAGAATTTAAAGGTTGCCTGCTGAAGAAAGGAAATTTTCTTAGAAAATTATTTTTTTAAAGTGTGGAATCTGGGTGTAGAGCCCAGATTACACATTATCCCCACTGAAAAGATGGCTTGAAATGGTTAAGAAGTTGGGGAGGGAAAGGAAAAATTTAAAGGCAAAGCAGATTCAAAAGGGAATACTTCCAGTCAGGGACAATTTATCTGTGGGACATAGAAGGAAGAGTGCCTATGACTCAAGATAGTTATGTGTCCTTTAAAAATGGAAATTATTTTAATGTCCTTATTGCATTTTTTTATTAGTTTCAGAGGTACAATTTACTGATTCATCAGTTACATATAACACCCAGTGCTCATTACATCAAGTGCCCTTGTTATTGTTGATTATCCACTTATCCCTTACCTCCCAATCTCAACCAACCCTTAGTTTGTTTCCAAGGGTTCAGTGTCTCTTATATTTTGCCTCATCTCAACTTTCATCTTATTCTATTCTCCTTTCTTTCCCGTTTATCTGTTTTGTTTCTTAAATTCCACATGTAAGTGAAATCATATGGTATTTGTCTTTCTCTGACTGACCTATTTCACTTAATACACCTTTTAGTTCCATCCGTGTGTGTGCATGTGTGTGTGTGTGTGTGTGTGTGTGTGCATGCAAGCATATATACCACATCTTTATCCATTCATGTGTCAATGGACATCTGGGCTCTTATCATATTTTGGCTATTGTGCACAGTGCTACTGTAAACTTTGGGGTGCATGTGCCCCTTCGAATCACTGTTTGCATCCTTTGGATAATTACCTAGTAGTGCAATTACTGAGTCACTGTGTAGCCCTAATTTTAACTTTTTGAGTAACCTCCATACTGTTCTTCAGAGTGGCTACATCAATTTACATTCCTACCAACAGTGTAAGAGGATTCCCCTTTCTCTGCATCCCCACCAACATCTCTTGTTTCCTGAGTTGTTCATTAAAGTCATTCTGACAGATGTGAGGTGATATCACATTGTGGTTTTGATTTCTATTTCCCTGATGGCAAGTGATGTGGAGAATTTTTTCATGTGTATGTTGGCCATCTGTTTGTCTTCTCTGGAGAAATGTCTGTCATATCTTTTGCCCATTTCTTGACTCACTTCTTTTTTATTTTTTGGATGTTGAGTTTGATAAATTCTAGAAAGATTTTGGAGACGAGTCTTTTATCTGATATGTCATTTGAAAATATCTTCTCCCATTCTGTAGGTTGCCTTTTAGTTTTATTGACTATATACTATGCTGTGCACAAGCTTTTTATCTTGATGAGGTCGCAATAGTTCATTTTTGCTTTTGTTTCCCTAGCCTTCATAGATGTATCATGCAAGAAGTTGCTGTGGCCAAGTTCGAAAAAGGTGTTGCCTGTGATCTCCTCTAGAATTTGGATGCATTCTTGTCTCACATTTAAATCTTTCATCCATTTTGAGTTTATCTTTGTGTCTGAAGAGAATGGCCCAGTTTCATTCTTCTGCACATGGCTGTCCAATTTTCCCAGCACCGTTTATTGAAGAGACTGTCCTTTTTTGAGTGGATAGTCTTTCCTTTGGAGATTTATACTCCAAGAAGTTCCCATGGCCATGGTCAAAGGGGTTTCTGCCTGTGTTCTCCTCTAGGATTTTGATGGATTCCTATCTTGTATTTATGCCTTTCTACCATTTTGAGTTTATGTTTGTGTACAGTGTAAGAAAGTGGTCCAGTTTCATTCTTCTGCATGTGGCTGTGCAAGTTTCTCAACACCATTTGTTGAAGAGACTTTTTTCCCACTGGATATTATTTCCTTCTTTGTCAAATATTAGTTGATCATAGAGTTGAGTGTCCATTTCTGGGTTCTCTATTCTTTTTTGTTTTTATTTATTTTATTTTATTTTTTTATTTATGATAGTCATACAGAGAGAGAGAGAGAGAGAGAGGCAGAGACACAGGCAGAGGGAGAAGCAGGCTCCATGCACCGAGAGCCCGACATGGGATTCAATCCCGGGTCTCCAGGATCGCGCCCTAGGCCAAAGGCAGTCGCCAAACTGCTGCGCCACCCAGGGATCCTGGGTTCTCTATTCTGTTCCATTCATCTACATGTCTTTTTCTTCCAGTACCATACTGTCTTAATTATTATAGCTTTGTTAATACAATTTGAAGTCTGGAATTGTGATGCCTCTGGTTTGATTTTCTTTTTCAGAATTCTGTTGGCTATTTGGAAATTTTAATGTCCTTTAAATCTGAGGAAAAATGAAAATAATAAGTATATAATAATAAATCTAATTAGAAATATACTTGTCTTTATACCAACATGGTCATAAAATATGTGATTTATGGAGGAAGGAGTCTACAAAAGCAAAAGTGCCTAGGCTCATAAAAGTAATAACATAGCCCTCTTTACAATGAGTAAGAGGAGAATGTCTAAAGCCATAAGTGAGCAGAGCCCTCCATAACTGTAGGCTTTGCCACATGCTCAAGGATGTGGGTAGAATGATTTTTACCCTTTCCAACATTGTTTAATTGTTACTGATAGAGTTGACTTTGGGCATAATTATGAGAAAAAGATATTTTGGGGCCTCCAGCCCTTTTTTAAAAAAGATTTTCTTTATTTGAGACAGAGAGAGAGAGAGAGCATGCACACAAGAGAGCAGGAGCAGGGGGAGGGGCAGAGGGAAAAGCAGACTTCCTGGTGAGCAGTGAACCTGACAAGGGGCTCAAGTCCAGGATTCTGGGATCATGACCTGACTCAAAGGCAGACATTTAGTCAACTGAGCCACCCAGGTGCCCCCTCCAGCCCTGCTTTTTCCCTCCTCTTCATCTCCATCTCTCCCCCTTCCCTATCCGTTCTTTCACTCCTTCCTTCCTTCTCTCTGTTTCTGTCTCTTTCTCTGT
The DNA here is from genome assembly GCF_048164855.1 of Canis lupus baileyi. NCBI lineage: Eukaryota > Metazoa > Chordata > Mammalia > Carnivora > Canidae > Canis > Canis lupus. The sequence goes on from NC_132860.1 coordinate 51,552,698, forward strand.
ATGCATATACACACATATATGAACTGTTAAACAATAAACAGAAATATTAACAATTTTAAGAGTTAATTTGAGCAAAAAACTATTTCAGTTGGGTGCCACCAAACTGGAAGTATTTAGGAGTACTATGCTGACAGCAGCCAGACAAAAGCCATGCACAGAAAGTGCAGAAATAAAGAAAAGAAATTGTTTGATTAGCTATAAATTAAAATCTAGTTGCTGTGTGTGACTGGTTATAGTGTTTTGATTTTGGCACCTGGAGGTACTTACAGGATTAAGGTTTTGTTCACTTACATAGGCCACCACAGCATTAGAGCCACCTCAGTCTAAGGCCTTCATTGCTTAATCACACAGTATGCACATACACACATGTATGTATGTTTTAACCCATGCAGTTCAACAAATATTTACTGAGTATTTATAATGTGTTGGGCTCTGTTCTATCCATTAGAGTATATCAGTTAATAAATAAAGAAAAAATCTCAACAGTCTCTGCCCTTTGGACCAGTGGAATGAAATCTCACTGGTCCTCATTTTTGAGATAAATGTACTGTGAAATGCATCATTTTAGGTATACAAATTATAAGTACTTTATTTGTTGACATTTTACTATGGAAATGTGCTAATACGCAGAAACCTTGAAAAAAATTTACAGTGGACACACTAATATCCACCATACAAATTCTACCATCAATATTTTACTGTACTTACCTTATACCATATCTATTCATCTATTTCTCTAACCATCCATTAGTCCACCTTATTTCTGGATGCATTTCAAAGTAAATTACCATCAAGATTCTTACCAATAGCACTTCATATAATACTTGTTTACCATTTTTCTTTTGAAGCAAAATGTATGTACAATCCAAAGGACAAATCTTAAAAATAAGCTGAGTTTTGACAAATGCATACACCTTAAAACACAAATATCTACTTAGGTATAGTAGATAGGTATATCACCTATAGGTATAGGTATATCACCATCACCCCGGAAAGTTTCCTCATACCCTTTCTCAGTTTATTACTGATCTCAACTTCCCGAGGCAGCACTATAAATTAGTTTACCTGTTCTAGAACTTTATGTAAGTGGAACAGTACAATATGTACTTTTTCAATGTAAGCCTTCTTTGATCCACCAGGAGTTTCTTTCTTTCTTGTTTTTTAAAGATCCTATTTACTTATTCATGAGAGACAGAGACAGAGACAGAGACAGAGACACAGGCAGAGGGAGAAGCAGGCTCCATGCAGGGAGCCCGATGTGGGACTCAATCCCCAGTCTCCAGGATCACACTGGGCTGAAGGCAGCGCTAAACCACTGAGCCACCTGCGCTGCCCCCACCAGAAGTTTCTGAGATTCATCTATACTATTACACATATCCATAGTTTGTTACTTGTTTTAATTGCAGAATAATATTCCTTTGTATAAACATACAACAGTTTATTAATCCCTTCCCCTGTAGATGAACACCTAAGATATTTACAAATTGTAGCTATTATTAATAAAGTTGCTATGTACATTCTTGTACAAGTCCTTTTTTGGACATATGTCTTTATTTCTTTTGGCCAAATATTTAGAAATAAGTCATAAGTTAAATGTATATTTAGTTTCTTAAAAATCTGATTCCTTTCAATTGTGCAGTTTTACATTCCCACCAACATAAGTGAAAATTCCAGTTTCTCTACAATATTTGGTTTTGTTAGTCCTTTAAAAACCTAAGCCATTCTGGTGGGTGCATCTTGGCTTCTCATTGTGTTGTGAATTTTCAGTTCCCTGATGACTAATTATTTTGAGAACATTTTCTCTTTCTTTGCTTCACTTCTCTTCTTTTTTCTCTTCTTTCTTTTTCTCTTTTTTATTTTTTTGTCATTTGTGTATCTTCTTAACTGAAGACTCTCCACATTTTTTCCTTTTTTTGTGTTTGTGTTTTTATTATTGAGTTGCAGTAGCTTTTTAATATATTCTGAACACTAGCCTTTTGCTACCTTTACAAATATATTGTAAATATATCCCCCAAGTATATAATTTGATTTTTCATTTTCTTACAGTATCTTTTGATGAACATAAGTTTTAAATTTTATGAGGTTCGGAATTTTTGCATCCATGTTCATCAGGGATATTGGTCTGTAATTCTCCTTTTCGGTGGGATCTTTGTCTGGTTTTGGAATTAAGGTGATGCTGGCCTCATAGAACGAATTTGGAAGTACTCCATCTCTTTCTATCTTTCCAAACAGCTTTAGGAGAATAGGTATGGTTTCTTCTTTAAACGTTTGATAAAATTCCCCTGGGAAGCCATCTGGCCCTAGACTCTTGTGTCTTGGGAGGTTTTTGATGACTGCTTCAATTTCCTCCCTGGTTATTAGCCTGTTCAGGTTTTCTATTTCTTCCTGTTCCAGTTTTGGTAGTTTGTGGCTTTCCAGGAATGCGTCCATTTCTTCTAGATTGCCTAATTTATTGGGGTATAGCTATTCATAATATGTTTTTAAAATCGTTTGTATTTCCTTGGTGTTGGTAGTGATCTCTCCTTTCTCATTCATGATTTTATTAATTTGAGTCTTCTCTCTCTTCTTTTTAATAAGGCTGGCTAATGGTTTATCTATCTTGTTAATTCTTTCGAAGAACCAACTCCTGGTTTTGTTGATCTGTTCCACAGTTCTTCTGGTCTCGATTTTGTTGAGTTCTGCTCGAATCTTTATTAACTCCCTTCTTCTCTTGGGTGTAGGATCTATTTGCTGTTTTTTCTCTAGCTCCTTTATGTGTAAGGTTAGCTTTTGTATTTGAGTTCTTTCCAGTTTTTGAATGGATGCTTGTATTGCGATGTATTTCCCCCTTAGGACTGCTTTTGCTGCATCCCAAAGATTTTGAACGGTTGTATCTTCATTCTCATTAGTTTCCATGAATCTTTTTAATTCTTCCTTAATTTCCTGGTTGACCCTTTTATCTTTTAGCAGGATGGTCCTTAACCTCCACGTGTTTGAGGTCCTTCCAAACTTCTTGTTGTGATTTAGTTCTAATTTCAAGGCATTATGGTCTGAGAATATGCAGGGGACAATCCCAATCTTTTGGTATTGGTTCAGACCCGATTTGTGACCCAATATGTGGTCTATTCTGGAGAAAGTTCCATGTGCGCTGGTTCAACACCCGTAAAACAATCAATGTGATTCATCATATCAGCAAGAGAAAAACCAAGAACCATATGATCCTCTCATTGGATGCAGAGAGAGCATTTGACAAAATACAGCATCCATTCCTGATCAAAACTCTTCAGAGTGTAGGGATAGAGGGAACATTCTTCGACATCTTAAAAGCCATCTATGAAAAGCCCACAGCAAATATCATACTCAATGGGGAAGCACTGGGAGCCTTTCCCCCAAGATCAGGAACAAGACAGGGATGTCCACTCTCACCACTGCTGTTCAACATAGTACTGGAAGTCCTAGCCTCAGCAATCAGACAACAAAAAGACATTAAAGGCATTCAAATTGGCAAAGAAGAAGTCAAACTCTCCCTCTTCGCCGATGACATGATACTCTACATAGAAAACCCAAAAGTCTCCACCCCAAGATTGCTAGAACTCATACAGCAATTCGGTAGCGTGGCAGGATACAAAATCAATGCCCAGAAGTCAGTGGCATTTCTATACACTAACAGTGAGACCGAAGAAAGAGAAATTAAGGAGTCAATCCCATTGACAATTGCACCCAAAAGCATAAGATACCTAGGAATAAACCTAACCAAAGATGTAAAGGATCTATACCCTCAAAACTATAGAACACTTCTGAAAGAAATTGAGGAAGACACAAAGAGATGGAAAAATATTCCATGCTCATGGATTGGCAGAATTAATATTGTGAAAATGTCAATGTTACACAGGGCAATATACACATTTAATGCAATCCCTATCAAAATACCATGGACTTTCTTCAGAGAGTTAGAACAAATTATTTTAAGATTTGTGTGGAATCAGAAAAGACCCCGAATAGCCAGGGGAATTTTAAAAAAGAAAACCATATCTGGGGGCATCACAATGCCAGATTTCAGGTTGTACTACAAAGCTGTGGTCATCAAGACAGTGTGGTACCGGCACAAAAACAGACACATAGATCAATGGAACAGAATAGAGAATCCAGAAGTGGACCCTGAACTTTATGGTCAACTAATATTCGATAAAGGAGGAAAGACTATCCATTGGAAGAAAGACAGTCTCTTCAATAAATGGTGCTGGGAAAATTGGACATCCACATGCAGAAGAATGAAACTAGACCACTCTCTTGCACCATACACAAAGATAAACTCAAAATGGATGAAAGATCTAAATGTGAGACAAGATTCCATCAAAATCCTAGAGAAGAACACAGGCAACACCCTTTTTGAACTCGGCCACAGTAACTTCTTGCAAGATACATCCACGAAGGCAAAAGAACCAAAAGCAAAAATGAACTATTGGGACTTCATCAAGATAAGAAGCTTTTGCACAGCAAAGGGTACAGTCAACAAAACTCAAAGACAACCTACAGAATGGGAGAAGATATTTGCAAATGACATATCAGATAAAGGTCTAGTATCCAAGCTCTATAAAGAACTTATTAAACTCAACACCAAAGAAACAAACAATCCAATCATGAAATGGGCAAAAGACATGAACAGAAATCTCACAGAGGAAGACATAGACATGGCCAACATGCACATGAGAAAATGGTCTGCATCACTCGCCATCAGGGAAATACAAATCAAAACCACAATGAGACACCACCTCACACCAGTGAGAATGGGGAAAATTAACAAGGCAGGAAACAACAAATGTTGGAGAGGATGTGGAGAAAAGGGAACCCTCATACACTGTTGGTGGGAATGTGAACTGGTGCAGCCACTCTGGAAAACTGTGTGGAGGTTCCTCAAACAGTTAAAAATAGACCTGCCCTATGACCCAGCAATTGCACTGTTGGGGATTTACCCCAAAGATAAATGCAATGAAACGCCAGGACACCTGCACCCCGATGTTTATAGCAGCAATGGCCACGATAGCCAAACTGTGGAAGGAGCCTCGGTGTCCAACGAAAGATGAATGGATAAAGAAGATGTGGTTTATGTATACAATGGAATATTCCTCAGCCATTAGAAACGACAAATACCCACCATTTGCTTCAATGTGGATGGACCTGGAGGGTATTATGCTGAGTGAAGTAAGCCAGTCGGAGAAGGACAAACAGTGTATGTTCTCATTCATTTGGGGAATATAAATAATAGTGAAAGGGAATATAAGGGAAGGGGGAAGAAATGTGTGGGAAATATCAGAAAGGGAGACAGAACGTAAAGACTGCTAACTCTGGGAAACGAACTAGGGGTGGTAGAAGGGGAGGAGGGTGGGGGGTGGGAGTGAATGGGTGACGGGCACTGGGGGTTATTCTGTATGTTAGTAAATTGAACACCAATAAAAAATAAATTTAAAAAAATTTTATGAGGTTGGGACACCTGGGTAACGCTGGTTGAGTGTCTGCCTTTGGCTCAGAACATGATCCCAGAGTCCTGGGATTGAGTCCCACATCAGGCTCCCGACAGAGAGCTTGCTTCTCCCTCTGCCTATGTCTCTGCCTCTATCTGTGTGTCTCTCATGAATAAATAAATTAAAAATCTTTTAAAAAATTTATTAAATCTAACTTATCTTTTTTTATGTTTATTGTTTTCTGTTTCAAACTAAGAAATATTTGTGTACCTCAAGTTACAGAGATATCTTCTTATATTTTCTTCAAAAGCTTTATATTTTTAGCATTTATGTTTAGACATATGATCCACCTCAAATTAATCTTTGCATATTGTGACTTAGGTAATCAAGATATACTTTTCTATCTGGAGATTGGGTTGTACTGATACTATTTGTTGAAAAGACTTTTCTTTCATCATTGGAATGTGCCTATGAGGCTTTCGCCAGGAATCCAATAAGAGCATAAGTCCAGTTCTACTTTTGGGCTCTGTAGTCTACTCCATTGATGATTTTGTTGATTTTTACACCAATTATTATATTGTTTGGATTATTGTAGCTTTACAGTAAATCTTAGTGTCAGCTGTATAAGCCATCCAATATTTTCAAATTATTTACAATAGTCTAGGTCCTTCCAAATTTTATAAAATTTTAAAAATAGCTTGTTATTTTATATAAAAATTGACAGGTTTTTATTAAGATTATGTTAAATATATAGATCAATTTGGTGAGAATTGACATAGGATCATAAAATATTGAGTTTTCCAATTTATAAACATGTGTATATCGCCATTTACTTAAGTCTTAAAATTTATCACAGCAAATTTTTGTGGTCTTTAATGTAGACATTTTGCATTTCTTTTGTTAAATTTATTCCTATTATATGTTGACACTATTGTATATAATGGTTTTATTAATTTAATTGTCAGTTGTTTGATGCTACTATATAAATATACAATTATTTATGTGTATTAACTCTGTAGTTAATGTGTATTAACTTTGCCAAACTTAGGTGTTATTTCTATGTATTTCTTTGTATATTCCTAAGCATTATTTTGGCTTCTTTTTAAAAGTTTTTATTTAAATTCCAGTTAGTTAACATACAGTGTAATATTAGTTTCAGGTCTACAACATAGTGATTCAACACTTACATACAACAACCAATGCTTATCACAAGGGTACTCCTTAATCCCCATCAGCTATTTAAACCATCCCTTCCCCACCTTCCCTGTGGTAACAATCATTTTGTTCTCTATAGCTGAGTCTGTTTCTTGGTTTGCCTCTCTCTTTTTCTCCCTTATGATCATTCCTTTGGTTTCTTAAATTCCACAAAGGAGTGAAATCATATGGTATATGTCTTTCTCTGACTTATTTTGCTTAGCAACAAGATTTCATTCTTTTTATGGCTGAGAAATATTCCATGATGTATAGCCATACATACTACATACATACTACATCTTCTTTAACCATTCATCAGTCAGTGGACACTTAGGCTGTTTCCATAATTTTGCTATTATAGATAATGCTGCTATAAACATAAGGGGGCATATATCCTTTTGACTATGTATTTTTGTATTCTTTGAGTAAATACCTGGTTGTGCAATTACTGGATCATAAGGTAGTTCTGTTTTTAACTTTTTGAGGAACTTGTATACTGTTTTCTAGAGTGGCTGCTCAAGTTTGCTTTCCCACCAAGAGTACAAGAGGGTTCCCCTTTATTCTCATACATACCAACACCTGTTGCTTTTTGTATTGTTGATTTTAGTCATTCTGACAAGTGTGAGGTAATATCTCATTGTAGTTTCACAGAGCTAGAACAATTCTAAAACTTACATGGAACCACAAAGGACCCCAAATAGCCAAAGTAACCTTGGAAAAGAAAAGCTGGAGACATCGCAATATCAGACTTCAGGTTATATTATAAAGCTGTAGTGATCAAGACAGTATACTAATGGCACAAAAATAGACACATAGATCAATGGAACAGAATAGAGAATCCAGAAATAGACCTCAAGTTTTTAAATCTTCAACAAAGCAGGAAAGAATATTCAATGGAAAAAAGACAGTATTTTAAATGGTGCTGGGAAAACTGGACAACAAAATGCAAGAGAATGAAACTGGACCACTTTCTTACACCACACACAAAAACAAACTCAAAATGGATGAAAAACCAAAATATGAGACAGGAAACTATTAAAATTCCAGAGAACACAGACATTAATTGTTTTGGCATCAGCCACGGCAACACCTTACTAGATATGTCTCCTAAGGTAAGGGAAACAAAACCAAAATAAACTATTAGGACTTCATTAAGATAAAAAGCTTTTGCACAGTATAGAAAATAGTCAACAAAATTAAAAAGCAACCTAAATAATGAGAAAAAAATATTTGTAAATAATAAATCTGATAAAGGCTAATATCCAAAATCTAAAAAGAACTTATTAAACTCCACATCAAACACAAAGAATCCACTAAAAGGTGGGCAGAAGACATGAATAGACATTTCTCCAAACAATATACACAGATGGCAAACAGATACATGAAAAAATGCTCAAACATCACTCATCATTGGAGAAATACAAATCAAAGCTATAATTTGTTGTTAAATCCATCCAATTAATTTTTATTTGAGATACTATAGTTTTATACTTTCCATTTGGTATTTTTCTATATTTTCCATTTCTCTATTTTTAAAGATTTTATTTATTTATTTATTTATTTATTTATTTATTTATTTATTTATTATGAGAGAGCTGGCAGAGAGAGTGCCAGATGGAAAGGGTTAGGGAAAATCAGCCTCCCCACTGAACAGGGAGCCTGATGCAAGACTCAGCCCCAGGACCCCAGGATTATGACCTGAGCTGAAGGTATATACTTAACTAATTGAGCCACTTAGGTGCCCCATATTTTCCATTTCTGTATTAAGATTCATTATTCATTCATTCCTATGAGCATATTTTACTGTATTTCTTGAAAGTATTTATGACAATTATTTTAGGTTTGTTTGTTTCTTTTATCTAATTCCATCATCTTGGTCACTTTGACTTTAGTTTCTTTGACTGTTTTATTTCCCTGACTATTGAACCCATTTTCCTGCTTTTTTGCTATCTAATAATTTTTTTCATTGACTCCAGGACATTGGAAATAATATATTGTAGAGAATCTAGATTCTGTTATGTTCATTCTGAAGTTTGTTGGTCCTAATCCATCCTTTTAACTTTTTATTTCTTGTTGTTTTCATGGTTATTGTGAGTCTAAAGATTAGAAGTCAGCCAGGGCATTTGGCAAATTTTTGCTCAGATTTTAGGGTTCTTTCTCTATAGTAATTTCCTTTCTGTGATTCCATCCTTTCAAATCTCTCTGGCATACCTGAAATACACCATCTTACTTCTCAACATATTAAGTCTGCACCTTGCTGCTTATATCCAGCTGATCCACACCAGGCAGACTGGATATAGTTCTGGGTGAAAGCTGCATAAGTACATTTGTTACCCAGTGCAGTTCTTCTCTCAATATTTAACTCTTTCCCCAAAATTTCCAGCTTTCAGTTCTTCAGTACCTTTAAGTCATTGTCTTTTTACATATTGTCCATAGTTTGTAATTGCTGAATGTATGTATATTAGTTTACTACATGCTATTCTGTCATTAGTGGAAGTGGAACCAGTGACTAACTTTTGAATTACAAATTTTAAGAATAATTTGTCAGCATTGAGGTGACTATTTGTCGTATTTTTTTTTAAAATGTATATTTTTTATTGGAGTTCAATTTGCCAACATATAGCATAACACCCAGTGCTCATCCCATCAAGTGCCCCCCTCAGTGCCCATCACCCAGTAAGGTGACTATTTGTGAAGTCTTCCTAAACTCACCATTTTTTCTCTAAAATGAAGGAATATTTTTATTTCTATACTATAAACTTGAATTTTGTGTACATAAGTATGTGGGCTTGGAATGTATTTCTGTAAAACAAAGTTCAGAAAGAAAGAAAGGGGATTATAGGTCAAGTACATTTGCCCCAAATTTTGATTGTTAAATTATATTTTCCTTGGGCTGGTATATGTCTATCAAAATATTTTATCCTTTTGTAATTTCTTAAAAAAACAGTGGATGAGAATTCTGGAAATCTGGATTCTATTGCTGCTACTGCATTTAGCTAGCATTATGACCTTGGTTAAATGAAGATACTTGTGCCTAAGTTTACTTTTCTATAAAAAGAAGGGATTGAACTAAAGTCTCAGCTCATAATCTCCATAAATTTAAAAATCTGTGCCTTTGACATTACTTCTCTGTCCCCAGGTATCCTAGTGATGCTTATTGGATATTTCCTGCCTATAGCATATCTGGGATTCCCTCCATCCTCCTTTCTTTGGTGCTTGTTAGTCACCAGATTCTAATGTGCTTCAACAACTAAACTGAGCAGCAGTTACTGTGATTTACTTAATCTCATGTCTGTCCTCAGATCTAGGGAACCTGCGTCTTCCCAGATCCTGTTAACAATTCTTATTAAGATTGTTTGTTAACTAGGGAACATAACACCAAACTCTATTGTTTGAGCAAGTGCACTAGTTTTTATCATGTAAGAGAGAGTATTGGCTATCTCATTTCATCCAAAGTTGAAGAAAATATAGCATGTATACAATTTCTAACATTTTTATATTAAAAAGTATTTATTTATTTATTATTTATTTATGATTTCAGTTAAAACATTGATAATTCTTTAATGTTTTATTTTCCACTTTATTTTTTAATAAATTTATTTTTTTAAGGTGTTCAATTTGCCCTCAGTGCCCGCCACCCAGTTACCCCCACGCCCCGCTCTCCTCCCCTTCCACCACCCCTAGTTCATTTCCCACAGTTAGGAGTCTTTATGTTCTGTCTCCCTTTCTGATATTTCCCACACATTTCTTCTCCCTTCCCTTATATGCCCTTTCACTATTATTTATATTCCCCAAATGAATGAGAACATACACTGTTTGTCCTTCTCCGATTGACTTACTTCACTCAGCATAATACCCTCCAGTTCCATCCACGTTGAAGCAAATGGTGGGTATTTGTCATTTCTAATGGCTGAGGAATATTCCATTGTATACATAGACCACATCTTCTTTAACCATTCATCTTTCGAAGGACACCGAGGCTCCTTCCACAGTTTGGCTATTGTGGACATTGCTGCTAGAAACATCGGGGTGCAGGTGTCCCGGCATTTCATTGCATCTGTATCTTTGGGGTAAATCCCCAACAGTGCAATTGCTGGGTCATAGGGCAGTTCTATTTTTAACTCTTTGAGGAACCTCCACACAGTTTTCCAGAGTGGCTGCACCAGTTCACATTCCCACGAACAGTGTAAGAGGGTTCCCTTTTCTCCACATCCTCTCCAACATTTGTGGTTTCCTGCCTTGTTAATTTTCCCCATTCTCACTGGTGTGAGGTGGTATCTCATTGTGGTTTTGAAACCAGGAGTTGGTTCTTTGAAAGAATTAATAAGATAGATAAACCATTAGCCAGCCTTATTAAAAAGAAGAGAGAGAAGACTCAAATTAATAAAATCATGAATGAGAAAGGAGAGATCACTACCAAAACCAAGGAAATACAAACGATTTTAAAAACATATTATGAACAGCTATATGCCAATAAATTAGGCAATCTGGAAGAAATTTATTTTTATTTTTACTTTGGGACCTACTGCCCACAAATATTTGAATCTAGTGTAAAGTATCGCAAAATTGCATGTTTAATTATTTTGTTTTCAATATATTAGTATTTTGTAGTGTTCCATAAGAAGAATTATGCCTTCCTGCCATCTACAAACTATAACCCCAGGTAATTATTAACAAATTTCATTAGCTTTCTTCAAAAAAAGTGCATATGTAAAAAGACATACATAAGATCATTGCTTTACATCTAAAACTAATACACAGTTTTATGTTAATTATATTTTGGCAAAAAAATGGATGATTTAAAAATCATAAGGAAATGAAAAAAGTGCAGAAAATTTTTGTTTTATTAATTATATATTGAATTCAAATCATAATCACACAGAGAATAATTGTATCACAACGTTTTAAAATATAGCATTACGACTGTCCATTCTTAGTTGAATATACCACAAGGACAAAAAAAGGCACAGAAAAATCTTAAATGGCATCAGTATTCTTGTTGTTACTGGCAATATCATGTCTGTTTGTATCTTTTCTGTTTCTTTTAAGTCAAAGAGCTTAATATTTTTTTCTTCCAAAGTTTTATTTAAATTCTAGTTATTGTGTATTCTAGTTACCAATATCTAGTGTGATATTGGTATTAGGAGTAGAATTTGGTGATTCATCACTTACATATAATACCTAGTGCTCATTATAATAAGTGCCCTCCTTGATAACTATCAATTAAAATTTAAAGTTATATCTATACATCTCAGACAGTGTTAGAATTTCTTAAAAAGACCTAACATATTAACTACAGGGAATTTTAGTAATTAAACTAAACTTAGTAACTGGATCAACATGCAGTTTAATTTAGACCTCTGATTTTTGTTCCTTTATTAGAGAATCAAATGTTTTTACATTGTCAATGGTTCTTATATTGAGTTGAAAGGAATTAATAATAGATCCCTGATATTACTTACAAGGAATTGAGCTTACTAAAACCTCCTGCAGAAAAACTAAATTCTTCCTACATCCTCTATAGCTACCAGGTTAGTAATGATGCCAGAGTGGTTTACCAGAGACCTTGTGGATTTAAAAATGGAAATAAAGAAGTAGAGAATTTAGTATACCTACCTATATGTCCTATTACATATACATGTGTGTGTACATATGTAATATATATGTATTTAGTAGAGATTTCATTTTCTATTTCTAGACAAAGAAATATGTTTTAAAGCAAAGATTAAAAGAAACGCATCCTCTCCAACATTTGTGGTTTCCTGCTTTGTTAATTTTCCCCATTCTCACTGGTGTGAGGTGGGATCTCATTGTGGTTTTGATTTGTCCGTCCCTGAGAGCAAGTGATGCGGAGCATTTTCTCATGTGCATGTTGGCCATGTCTACGTCTTCCTCTGTGAGATTTCTCTTCATGTCTTTTGCCCATTTCATGATTGGATTGTTTGTTTCTTTGTTGTTGAGTTTAATAAGTTCTTTATAGATCTTGGAAACTAGCCCTTTATCTGATAGGTCATTTGCAAATATCTTCTCCCATTCTGTAGGTTGTCTTTTAGTTTTGTTGACTGTATCCTTTGCTGTGCAAAAGCCTCTTATCTTGATGAAGTCCCAATAGTTCATTTTTGCTTTTGTTTCTTTTGCCTTCATGGATGTATCTTGCAAGAAGTTACTGTGGCCGAGTTCAAAAAGGGTGTTGCCTGTGTTCTCCTCTAGGATTTTGATGGAATCTTGTCTCATATTAAGATCTTTCATCCATTTTGAGTTTATATTTGTGTATGGTGCAAGAGAGTGGTCTTCTGCATGTGGATGTCCAATTTTCCCAGCACCATTTATTGAAGAGACTGTCTTTTTTCCAGTGGATAGTCTTTCCTCCTTTGTTAACCATAAAGTTGAGGGTCCACTTCTGGATTCTCTATTCTGTTCCATTGATATATGTGTCTGTTTTTGTGCCAGTACCACACTGTCTTGATTACCACAGCTTTGTAGAAAGGGGAACCCTCCTGCACTGTTGGTGGGAATGTGAACTGGTGCAGCCACTCTGGAAAACTGTGTGGAGGTTCCTCAAAGAGTTAAAAATAGATCTGCCCTACGACCCAGCAATTGCACTGCTGGGGATTTACCCCAAAGATACAGATGCAATGAAATGCCGAGACACCTGCACCCCGATGTTTCTAGCAGCAATGTCCACAATAGCCAAACTGTGGAAGGAGCCTCGGTGTCCTTCGAAAGATGAATGGTTAAAGAAGATGTGGTCTATGTATACAATGGAATATTCCTCAGCCATTAGAAACGACAAATACCCACCATTTGCTTTGACGTCTATGGAACTGGAGGGTATTATACTGAGTGAAATAAGTCAATCGGAGAAGGACAAACACTATATGGTCTCATTTATTTGGGGAATATAAAAAATAGTGAAAGGGAATAAAGAGGAAAGGAGAAAAAATGAGTGGGAAATATCAGAAAGGGAGACAGAACATGAGAGACTCCTAACTCTGGGAAACGAACTAGGAGTGGTGGAAGGGAAGGTGGGTGGGGGGTGGGGGTGATTGTGTGATGGGCACTGAGGGGGGGCACTTGATGGGATGAGCACTGGGTGTTATTCTGTATGTTGACAAATTGAACACCAATAAAAAATAAATTCATTATAAAAATTTTTTAAATTAAAAATTAAAAAATAAATTTATTAAAAAATAAAAACAAATTTAAAAATTAAAAAAAGGATTAAAAGAAACAAAAAACTCCTAGTTGCTAAATTAGTGCTATTTCATTAACTTAATATCTATGGTTCTATACTTAGCTTATCTTTCTTCTACTTGTCAACACTACACTATCTTTTTCATAGCTACAGGCACTGTGTCATGTTTTCTGAGCTGTAATTACCTAACCAATATTTTCTTACTATTCTGAGCTTTAAATATTCCCCCCTTACTTTTTTCTACTCTAAGCTGATTTCCCTAACATTTGAGGAAACCATAACATCTTCAATCTATATTCTGTAGGACTCTAGGAGATAAGAAACATGGAATATATAGCCCAGCCATTCTAAATTAACCCATGAAATATGAATGGCTCTCTATCACTTGTAAACTTGCTAAATATTTTTTAAACCTTTAAATATGTTTCATATCATCTTAAAATAACTCTTTGTAGATCATCTATTGTACATGGTTTCATTTGTCATTTTTAAAAATAGATATTTTATTTATTCATGAGAGATACACAGAGAGAGGCGGAAACATAAGCAGAGGGAGAAGCAGGCTCCCTGCAGTAAGCCTGATGTGGGACCTAATTCCAGGACCCTGGGATCAGGACCTGAGCCTTAGGTAGACCCTCAACCACTGAGCCACTGAGGGGTCCCCTCACTTGTCATTTTTAATCTACCTTTTCTCAATAACTATTTACTCAAATTTATATATATTTATTTTTCCAAGGACAAAATATCAGCAAAACACCTTCTATTGGCATTTTGGATACTTTTTATAGAACAAGTGTGAATGGATGAAATTCTGGTATTTCCTTTTCTGGGTTCTAACTACAATCTCCAATATAGCTTAATCAAATATTTTATTCTTTTATTAGTTTAAGAATTTAACTTTCTAGTCATCTTACATGACAGACATCTTACTAGAAAGAGGATACAAAAGAACATAAAAAAGGCATCTTACTAGAGAAAGGATACAAAAGGGCATTTGGTCTCAACCCTCAAGAAGAAAAATGCATGTCTTAGTTTGCTTGAGTCACTGACAGTTTATACCTGTTTACTCAATGACTTATTTATATTTTCCATTATACTCTTAAAAGTGTCCTTATTTGGACAAGTTATGTAGTCATCTATTATATTTGAATTTAAACAACCCTATTTTCTGGATGAAACTTGTATATGTAAACTTTTAATAATATGGGACACCTGGGTGTCTCAGTGCTTCAGCATCTGCCTTTAGCTCAGGGTGTGACCCTGGAGTCCTGGGATCAAGTCCCACATTGGGCTTCCTGCATGGAGACTGCTTCTCTCTCTGCCTATGTCTCTGCCTCTCTCTCTCTCTCTCTCTCTGTGTGTGTGTGTTTCTCATGAATAAATAAATAAAACATTATAATAATAATAATAATTAATAATAATATAGATAGAATTTTTAAAATCTGCTATAGGAAGAACAGGGAAAATGGTGGAAGAGTAGGGGACCCTTGTTTTATTTGGTCCCTTAAATTCAGTGAGATAGCTATCAAATCATTCTGAACACCTGTGAATTCAACCTGAGATCTAAGGAAAGAATTGCTACAATTCTACAAATAGAAAAGTGATCACTTTTTGCAAGATAGGAGGTGCAGAGAAGTGAATCTAAGGGAATATATCATAAGATAAATGGCAAGAGGAGTGACCTCCATAATCTAGCTACCAGAAAGTGATACAGCAGCAGAGTGCAAAATCAGAACTTTAAGAAGTCTGCTCCTGTGAGGGACATCCTTGCCTGAAAAGTGCTCGAGTGGCGAAGTGCAGAAGAATCCTAGGTGAGACAATGTGGTCTCAGAATTCCCAGGATCACAGAAAGAACAGGGGTGCCTGATTATACCAGAGTTCCCAAACATTGGAGCAGAGAAGTCAGCTACAGTTAATAAGCCCCAGAGTTACCTCTCAGATAGGTGTTATCATAAACTCTGAATTGTGAACAGATCTGGCATCTGCATTCCAAGCAGGGGCCCAGGAAGGAGCAAAGCCACTGGGAGACCATACTCCTTCCCCCGAGAGGAGTGGTGTGGGTGTACAAACAATCAGGCAACCACTTTCAGAGCAGTAGCTCAGAAAGCTTCAGGGTGTGGTGTGACACCACCCCCCCAGAAGGATTGGTGCGGATGTGCACCATGGGAGTCACAGATTTTGGCACACACAAAAGTGCCTGACTGCTTTTCGCTGAGAGTACACTGAAGAGTGAGAGCCACAGTCATTCAACTCTGGGGCTGGAGATCATCAAGGTGCTGCCATTTTGATTTTTTTTTTTTCATCCTCTAAAGTGGTGCTGAAGTCTTCAAGGAACAAAAGCCACATAGAGCAACCTGAAGCAACTTACATTAAGCCTGCCCCCCTGGGAAGGGGTGGTGCAACTTCACCTAGGCAAAGACACATAAGAATCAGTGCAATAGGCCATCCAGAAGACCAGCAGGGACATCAAGCTAATACTAAGTTTATGTATTACATATAACTGAAAAATTCCTACACTAGGGGAAAATAGTATATAGAATTTGAGAGTTTTTTTCCCCATGATTCTTTAGTTTTTTAATTTAAAATTTTCTTTTTTTTCCCTCTTTTCCTTTTCAACCAGATTTTTTAATCAACCAATTAGTAACCAAATTAAAGAAACACGTTGATAATAATACAGTAATAGTAGAGGACTTCAACATTCTACTCACAGGAACAGATAGATAATCTAAGCAGAAGATCAACAAATAAATAAGAACTTTGAATGATACAGATGGACTTCACAGACATATACAGAGCATTCCATCCTAAAGTAACAGAATACACATATTCCATTCTCCAAAATAAATCACATAATATCTCACAAATCAGGTCTTAACTGGTACAAACAGATTGGGGTTAGTCCCTCCATATTTTCAGACCACAGTGCTTTTTTTTTTTTTTTATTGACCACAGTGCTTTTAAACTTGAACTCAATCACAAGAGAAAATTTGGAAGGAACTCAAATACCTGGTGGTTAAATAATGAGCATCCCACTAAAGAATGAATGAGTCAACCTGGAGCTTAAAGAATTTTTTTAAAAATCATGAAAAAAATGAAAATGAATATACAATTGTTCAAAACCTTAGGGATGCAGCAAAGGCAATCCTAAGGGGGAAGTACATAGCAATACAAGCCTTTCTCTAAAAACTAGAAAGGTCTCAAACACACAAGTTAACCTTACAACTTAAAAAAGCTGGAGAGAACAAGAGATAAAGATGAAATGAGCAGGAGACAAGAAATAAAGATTAGAGCAGAAATAAATGAAATAGAAACCAAAAAACAGTAGATCAACAAATCTAGAAGATGGTTCTTTGAAATAATTTATTATAAGATCAACAAACTCCTAGTGAGTCATATCAAAAAGAAAAGAGAAAGGATCCAAATAAATAAAATCACAAATTAAGGAGGATAGATCACCACTAAGACAAAGGAAAACAAGTAGTTATAAGAATACAATATGACCAACTTTATGCCAACCAATTAGTCAATCTGGAAGAAATGGATGCATTCATAGAAACTTATAAACTACAGAAACTGAAACAGAAAGAAAGATAAAATCTGAACAGACCCATAACTAGCAAGGAAATTGAAGACGTGATCAAAACTCCCAACAGGCCATTTGGCTTCACAAGGGAATTCTACCAAACATTTAAGAAAGAATTAATAACTATTCTTCTGAAGCTGTTTCAAAATACAGGAATGGAAGGAAAACACCCAAACTCCTTTTATGAGGTTGGCATTACCTTGATGTCAAGACCAGATAAAGATGACACTAAAAAGGAGAATTACACACCAATATCCCTGATGAATATGGATGCCAAAACGTTCACCAGGATACTATCAAAGAGCATCCAACACTACGTTAAATGGACACTAAACAACCAAGTGGGATTTATTTCTGGGCTGCAAGTTTGGTTCAACATCCACAAATCAATGTGACACATTACATTAATAAGAGAAAGGACAAGAACCGTATGATTCTCTCAATGGATGCAGAAAAAGCATTTGACAAAATACAGCATCCATTCCTGATTAAAACTCTCCACTACGTAGGGATAGAGGGAACATACCTTAATATCATTAAAGCTATATGTGAAAATCCCAAAGTGAATATCATTTTCAATGGGGAAAAACAGAGCTTTTCCCCTAAGATCAGGAACACAGCAGGGATACCCATTCTCACCATTGTTGTTCAACATGTTGCTAGAATTCTTACTTTAGAGATCAGAAAAAAATAAATAAAAGGCATTCAGATTGGCAAAGAAGACAAAGTCTCACTCTTCACAGATGTCGTGATACGGTGTGTGGAAAACCCAAGAGACTCCACATCAAAATTGCTAGAACTCATGCAGAACTCAGCACCATAATAGGGTATAAAATCAATGCACAGAAATCAGTGACATTTTCATACACTAAAAATGAGACTGAAGAAAGAGAAACTAAAGAATCAATCTAATTTACAATTGCACCCAAATCACAAAATACATAGGAATAAACCTAAACAAAGAGGTAGAAGATCTGTACTCTAAGTCAGCCCCGGTGGCGCAGCAGTTTAGCGCCGCCTGCAGCCCAGGACGTGATCCTGGAGACCCTGGATCCAGTCCCACGTCGGGCTCTCTGTATGATGCCTGCTTCTCCCTCTGCCTGTGTCTCTGCCTCTCCCTCTCTGTCTCTATGAATAAATAAATAAAATCTTAAAAAAAAATCTGTACTCTAAAAACTACAGAACACTTATAAAAAAATAGAAGACACAAACTGACGGAAAACAGTCCAAGCTCATGATTTGGAGTAACAATTGTGAAAATGTCTGTGCTACCCAGATCAATCTACACATTCAATGCAATACCTCAAAATACCATCAACATTTTTCACATAATTGGAACAAATAATCCTAAAATTTGTATAGAACCAGAAAAGCCCCCAGTCAGAAGAATGTTGAAAAAGAAAACCAATAGTGATGGCATCACAGTCCCAGACTTCAAGCTATATTACAAAACTATAGTCATCAAGATAGTATGGTACTGGCAAAAAAGACACATAGATCAATGGACAAGAGTAGAGTACCCAGAAATGGACCCTCAACTCTATCTATGGTGAACTAATCTTTGACAAAGAAGGAAATATCCAATGGAAAAAGGACTCTTCAACAAATGGTGTTGGAAAAATTAGACAGCCACATGAAATAGAATGAAACTGAACCATTTTCTTACACCATACACAAAGATAAACTCAAAATGGATGAAAGACCTAAGTTGGGACAGGAATACATCAAAATCCTAGAGGAAAACACAGGCAGAAACCTCTTTGAGGCACAGCAATTTCTTGCTAGACACATCTCCAAAGGCAAAAGAAACAAAAGCAAAAATGAACTTGTGGGACTTCATCAAGATAAAAAAACTTCTGCGTAGCATAGGTAAATAGGTAATAGTCAAAAAAACTAAAAGGCAACCTATGGATGAGAGAAGATATTTGCAAATGACATATCAGATAAAGGGCTAGTATCCGAGATCTATAAAACTTGTGAAACTCACCACCCCAAAAAACAAATAATCCAGTTAAGAAATGGTTGTAATGCATGAACAGACATTTCTCCAAAGAAGACATACAAATGGCCAACAAACACATGAAAAATGCTCTATATCACTTGACATCAGGGAAATATAAATCAAAACTACAATGAGATACTACCTCACACCAGTCAGAATGCCAAAAATTAAGGAGTCAGGACATACTAAATGTTGGAGACAATGTGGAGAAACGGGAATCCTCTTACCATGTTGGTGAGAATGCAAGCTGGTATGTCCACTCTGGAAAACAGTGTGGACATTCCTCAAGAAGTTAAAAATAGAGCTACCCTATGACCCAGCAATTGCACTACTAGATGTTGACCCCAAAGATACAAATGTAATGATTTGAAGAGACACACGCATTCCAATGTTTACAGCAGCAATGTGAACAATAGCCAAACTATGCATATACCCATCAACAGATGAATGGATAAATATACATATATATATATATATATCTGTACATATACATATGCATGTGTATATATATATATGTATATACTCACAATGGAATATTACTCAGTGGATGAGTACTTACCAATTGCATTGATGTGGATGGAGCTGGAGGGTATTATGTTGAGTGAAATAAGTCAATCAAGAAAGATAATTATTCAGTTTCACTCATATGTGGAGTATAAGAAAAAGTGCAGAAAACCATAAGGGAAGGGAGGGAAAACTGAGAAGAAATCAGAGAAGGAGACAAACCATGAGAGACTCTTAACTATAGGAAGCAAACTGAAGGTTGCTGGAGGGGAGATAAATGAATGATGGACATTAAGGAGGGCACATGATGTAATGAGCCCTTAGTGTTATTTCCAAATGATGAATTATTGAACTCTACATCTGAAACTAATGATATGTCAGCTA
This sequence comes from Canis lupus baileyi, assembly GCF_048164855.1. Taxonomy (NCBI): domain Eukaryota; kingdom Metazoa; phylum Chordata; class Mammalia; order Carnivora; family Canidae; genus Canis; species Canis lupus. The sequence goes on from NC_132860.1 coordinate 51,573,001, forward strand.
ATTGAATTTAAATTTTAAAATCTGTCATAATATTAGAGTATCAATTGAATTATGAGTTCATGTTGAAGTTCACATATATATAATGTAGTAATTTAGAATTTTTTCCATTTTCACATTTCATTAATCAAATTTTATTTAATCTATATGTATATTATCCTTTGAATTTTTTGTCTTTAGTAGAGGTTTTTTTCAAATCTTTTTTTTTTAAGATTTTATTTATTTATTCATAATAGTCACAGAGAGAGAGAGAGAGAGGCAGAGACATAGGCAGAGGGAGAAGCAGGCTCCATGCAGGGAGCCCGATGTGGGATTCGATCCCGGGTCTCCAGGATCGTGCCCCAGGCCAAAGGCAGGCGCCAAACTGCTGCGCCACCCAGGGATCCCAGTAGAGGTTTTTTTCAGACATCTAACCTAATTTTTCAAAGTGTGCAAAAAATTACTTGAAATATATTATTTTGGGGGATTTTACACATGAGGTAGAAATTTTAACCTTGCATATGACACAGGGACAATTCCCGCTTATTCATTATGTAGATATATTTGAGATCTTCTTCATGGAATCATATATTCTAATAGTATTAAAACACAATTTTTAAAGGATCAATTTAAGGCTTTTAAAAGTTCTAATATTTGCTGCTGTACAGTCTTACCCCTAGGAATAATGATTAAATCTGAGTTAAATTTCTTTCTTTTCTTTTTCCCCTTGAACATCAGGTGATATATAAACACACAGATTAGGGAAGCCTGGATGGCCCAGTGGTTTAACACCGCCTTCAGCCCAGGGCATGATCCTGGAGACCCCAGATGGAGTCCCACGTCAGGCTCCCTGCATGGAGCCTGCTTCTCCCTCTGCCTATGTCTCTGCCTCTCTCTCTCTCTCTCTCTCTCTCTGTGTGTGTCTCTCATGAATAAATAAATTAAAAATCTTTAAAAAATAAACACCCAGATTAGCATCATTGGAGTTGTCTCAGACTTGTTGTGTCCTTAACAAAAAAATAGTTTGTCAGCACTGGGTATTATGCTATATGTTGGCAAATTGAACTCCAATTAAAAACAACAACAACAACTGAGTGTTACCCAGGAATGAAATGCTAAGGCCTTAAATGCAAAGTGACATTTTCTTTTCTAAGTGATTAATTTACACTAAAACTTGTTAAGTGCTTGGACATATATGAGAATTAGAGAAATGTAGTGGATTCTATGATAGAGGACTGTATGAAATTTGGGGAGAGAGTAATGAAAAGAACTCAGTCTTGAAATTTCTTCAACATGCAGAAGAGTAAAAAAGAGAATGGTAGTATCAAGAAGAGAGAAGAACAAAGAAAGTGACAGAGAAAACTGGTGCTTCAAAGGTTCTGCCAATGGCTATAACCTGCGAATCATGTGAAGGAAAGAGAGGAGACTGACATAGTGCAAATCACCCAACTCAAGCATTGTTTATGGCACCATATCCTTCAAACCTCAAACTAAGACTTGTGGTTGACAACATATTTTCTGATTTGTGAATTTATTTACAAGACTATTCTGACAAGGCCTAGATTTTAAGCCACATTTGATAATTCATTTAACACACTTTTCCATTAAAGAGAGTGAAATCTTTATGGTGTGACTCCTCACTCTGGAAAACAAACAAGAGGTAATGGAAGGGGAGGTGGGTGGGGGGATCGGGTGACTGGGTGACGGGCACTGAGGGGGCACTTGACGGGATGAGCACTGGGTATTATACTGTATGTTGGCAAATCGAACTCCAATAAAAAAATATACCAAAAAATGAACAAACCAAAAAGAAGAAAGAAAGAAGAAAGAAAGAAAGAAAGAAAGAAAGAAAGAAAGAAAGAAAGAAAGAGAGAAGGAAGGAAAGAAGGAAGGAAGGAAGGAAGGAAGGAAGGAAGGAAGGAAGGAAGGAAGAAAGAAAGAAAGAAAGAAAGAAAGAAAGAAAGAAAGAAAGAAGAAAGAAAGAAAGAAAGAAAGAAAGAAGAAAGAAAGAAAGAAAGAAAGAAAGAAAGAAAGAAAGAAAGAAAGAAAGAAAGAAAGAAAGAAAGAAAGAAAGAAAGAAAGAAAGAAAATAAATGTTTATGGCATTAGACTATTGGATATGTGGGTCGTCTTTGACATATCACTGACTTCAAACAAACAATAAGTGAAGTCATTTTGAACTTGAAGGACAAAATGAGAAATTACTTTGCAGATTTATAATTTTTGGCATAAAGCCCATGTAACATGCCCTGTGGAATGTTAAGAAACTTCACTTAACATCCTTCTGAGGAAGTATAAGTCCACAATCAGCAATAGAGCATATAAAGAGGAGAGACAACAGGTAATTTTTTTAATTGCTGCACTGTGAGTTGGAATTAAGTAATATGAAAAGAACAAGCAAAGAAGTATTGGAAATATTCACTAAAAGTTATTTCAAACAGGGAATTGATGTAGACCTTTGGCAAATGCCTGTGACTAATAAATACAGAGTAACTTGGTATGACAGGAGCAATTTTCTCAAGAAAAAGTCTTATGAATTCAACCAGTGAATATATATACTGAGAGTACACATGTTTTAGAGCTCCTTTAGGTGTTATAACAGGCAGATGTCATCATTCGTGCCTACATTACAGAGTTCCAGGAACTGATAGGCCAAGAAGATTCAGGTTCTTACTTATGACATTTTTAGATCATAAAAAGTTATACCTGCTTACTATTAAAATACAGGAAAAAGTCTAAAGTACAAAATAGAAAATAGAAATTAAAATATTCTGAGACACCTGGGTGGCTCAGTGGTTGAGTGTCTATCTTTGGTTCAGGGCATGATCCCAGGGTCCCAGGATTGAGTCCTGCACCTGGCTCCCTGTGGGAAGCCTGCTTCTCCCTCTGCCTACATCTATGGCTTTCTCTGTGTGTCTATCATGAATAAATTAATAAAATATTTTTAAAAATAAATAAAAATAATCCCATTACTCAGAGATATGGGTCATGAGTCAAAACCCAGAGTATTTTGTACCCCTAACATTTCAATGTAATAAAAAACTTTTCAAATCAATAGAGAAATCCTCAGTCCTTTACCTATGAGATCCACTAATAGATATGAAAAGAAAACAGAAGCTATTTATAAAATGTAACTTTTTAAAAAATTCAATAAAGCAAGCATTTACAAATAATAATTCCCTACCAGTATCTCTACCACTGCTCTGTTTTTGTCAGATGTTCTTTGTCAGATGTTCTTTGTAATGGCAAAAGAGTGGGCTTGATCTGAGTCTGGGGAAGAAAGACTTAAGGATGGAATGGGTGGCATTGATGTGATTTTCTCATGGAAAAACCTGATACAACCATCCCAGAACAACCTCCTCTGACTTTGGGAAGAAGCAGAGCTATTTGGGGCCGGGTAAAGAAGGCCTTCCCTTGAGCAGGCAGCCAACCTATCTGCCAGAGCCCGAAATCTATGGTGTGAGGAAGGAAGGAATGGGTGCATCTGAAGACAGCACCCTGGTGGATGTTGGTGTTCTAACAGCAATGGCAGCTGCAGGGCACCTCCAAATGAAAGAAGCAAAAAGCATATGTGGACAAGTTGGAACTGTCACAGGTGTAGAATGGGGAGGATATATGTTAGACTGTGGCAGATCAGTTGGATCATGAATTCATTCTTCTTTGGGAATGCTTTGAATAAAAGCCAATTTTCTTTTGTTTTTATTTTTGTTTTCTATTTCACATGATATATTAAAATACCATCATCATCATCATCTCTCTATTTTATTGTCTTTGGTTCTGAAAGTAGTGATTTTTAGAACATATGTTCTTTTTGATTCACCAATCATGAGTACCTAATTAATGGCAACAATGATCTTCCTGATGTTCTGGAATCTATATACTGGATACTACAAGTTAAATTGTAAACCTTTACATTTATTATTAACATAATGAATCATATTAAAATTAAAATTTTAATATAATAAATGATATATGCATATTATTCAGCCTGGATCAACCAACTGCTTCTATTACATTAATAAATTCTGTATTAACAAAAAACCCAAACTCCTCAAGGTTTATTTTACTAAGTATTTGGGCCTGGTGGTAAGTAAAGATCTTATTGAAGTAGAAATTTTATTATTTAATCTAGGCAGACCAAATGTGGTTTAGTCTGGGGGGCACCTGATGTGTGTGTCTGGGGGGTATCAGGGTTTGTAGGTTACATCTTTCCTGCTATCAGTGAAAGAGCTGAGGATATGCTTTCTGAAGTCCTAATGAATATAATATCCTTTCCTTACCTCTGTCCACTCCTCACCATTCTTCCATGGTCCCTAATACAGTTGTAAATGTTAGTGTACGCACTAACTTGTGTGAGAAACAGAACTTAACTTCTAGAATTCAACTTCTTTGTCTCCAAGTTCTGTATCCTGCTGAGCTTGTGGGAAATAACCTGTTTCCTTAACTCTTTCTCAAAGTTGTGCTACAGTTTCCTGAGCTACATCCTCTGTCAGGGTGTGTATATGAAGCTCTCTGGTCTGTTTCATTGTCCTAATTCATAAGGTTGTTCATTCTCCATTACTTTGGCATTGCATTTGGGGAATAGAAAATGCTTCCTATTTCATGTGTGCCCAAATGCACCACAAAAAACCTTTCTTTTTAGGTGTCTTGTCTTCTCTAAATAATGCTGCTAGAAATTCAAGTGGACCCACAACAGGCTCTATTCCCTCTCCCAACCTCTTGTAGTCCAGAAGTCTTAAATAAGTTAATGAATTGGGTTGGGAAGTGACTTTCCTCTTCCAAAATATTTTTTCTATGCATTTATGTCTCTTTGCTCTTTAGAGAAACAAAAACCACAAAAACTTCCTTTTCTTTGACACATATTTTCCCTAAAGCAATGAACATAGAGTCTTCCACAAACTTAAAAATGACAAAATAGCTGGTCTGCATCTATTGAAAGGAACACCAATAAAAAATAAATTTATTTAAAAAAATAATAAATAAAGCTAGAGTGTTGCTCATAAAAATTTAAAAAAAGGAAAAAATAGAAAAGGAAAATTCAGAGAAATAAAAATAATGAGTAAATCAGTGTCTCAAAATGTTTCAGTTAAAATTTTTGGCTCATGTAATGATTTGCTACAGCAGATTTCTAAGCAATTACTATAGTTGTATCTAGCAGCTAGCTAAGTGTCCAAGCAAGGCCTACAAAATCAACCTCAGAAAATATAGAGAAATGTACTATTGGGCCTGCCCACACCCTCCATCTGGACACCGTTGGAAGAATGGAATGAGAAATAACTCTTTGCTACCACCCCAGCATTATGGTAAAAAGAGGATGTGCTGTTTTAATACTGATGTCTTTACCTCCTGAGATTCATGGATTCTAAGTTAGTGCTACAGAGACCCATAAAACATCAACATAGTATCCAGATGTTGTATGCTTATGCAATTGTGACTTTCTAGGAAGAAAACCATTCCTTCTACCATATTTATAACCTAGAAAAAGGTTAAGAATCACTTTATTCAAATGTATTTGTTGCTTGAAAATATCAAGGTTGAAGTATATAACCTCTTTTCTTAAATTATTAGCAATAATACTTGAGAAAGCTTATCAATTAAAATGGAATAAGATCTTTAATGTCAGTAGAGTAACAGATTATCTATCATCTATTTATCTATCCATCCATTCATCCATCCATCCATCTGTTGTATGTTTCTTCTTATAATGGCTTACAGTTCACAAAGTGCTTATTTCATATATTATTTTGTTTAATCCAGTGCCAATCTTAGGAGGGAAATTGCTATTATTGCTGTTTTATAAATGAGGAAACAGATTTGCATCCAGGCACAACTCAGTTTGCTATTAAGTAAGGAGGTAGTGCTCAAACCTATGTCAATAAATTTTTAATCTTAATCATTTTCAATACTAACACAAGTCATCTTTTTTTAACCTATTCTTTACTGCCTTATTGAGGAATAATGGACAAACAAAAAACTACATATATTTCAGTATCAAATTGGTAAGTTTTCTGCCACCATCCCAAAGCATTTCTTCAGGACCCATAGTAATCCCTCTCACTTATTCTTTCCCACCTTCCCATCCCCAGGCAGCCACAAATTTGCTTTCTGTGACTATAGATTAGTTTGAATTTTTGGAGTTTTATGTATATTGAATCATATATATGTGTTCTTTCTTTCTGCTTTTTTCCCCACTCAGCATAATTATCTTGAAACTCATAAATATTGTTTGTATTAAAATTTTATGCTTTTTCATTATCGAGTAATACTCTATTTTATGGATATACCACTTATTGATAGACACTGTAGTTGTTTCCAGTGTTTCACTATTACAAATAAACTTTCTTTGAACATTTGTGGACAAATCTTTGTATGGAAGTATGTTTTCATTTCTCTTGGTAAAACACATAGCAGTGGAAAGGCTGGATCATATGGCAGGTGTGTAATCAGTATTTTTAATTACTAATTCTAATAGTATGCATTAGCCATTCTAATAGTATGCATTAGCATCTCATTGTGATTTGGATATCATGAATAACAATTTTTAACATCTTTTGTGTGCTTATTTGCCATTGCTATATCACCTTTTGTGAAGTATTCAAATCTTTGCCCATTCCTTTTCTGTTTTTTTTTTAATCATTATTGGCTTTTTAGAGTTCCTTATATAATTTTAAACCTAAGGTTTTAAAAAATCAAATATATGATTTATAAATAGTTTCTTCCAAGCTATGTTTTTTTCTGTATATTTTTGAAGAACAGAGACTTCTAATTGTGATAAAATTTAATTTACAACTTTTTAAATTTTCTTGATTATACTGTCAATCCATATCTAAGAAATTGTTGTCTAATCCAAAGACACAAATATTTTCTCCTATGCTATTTTTTACAGTTTTATATTTTTGTAGTTTACATATAAGACTATGATTCATTTTGAGCTAATTTTTGTACATGGTGTAAGTTATGAATCAGTTTATTTCTTTTAAACCTGTAGATATCTAATTGTTCCAGCATTATTTGTTATGTATATTTCTAGAGTCTCTATTTTGTTTCATAAGTTTATTTCTCTATACTTATGCCAATATCACATGGTTTTAGTTACTGAAACTTTATAATGAATCTTGAAAATATGTAGTGTTCCTCTTTTTCAAGCTTATTTTGACTATAATAGGTTCTGTGAATTTATGTATGAATTTTAGAATCAGGTTGCTATTTTCCACCAAAAAAAGCCTCTTGAGATTTTTGTTGGAATTTTTTTTAATCTAAGATCAATTTCGAGGAAACTGATATATGAACAATATTGAGTCCAAACCATAAACACAATATATCACTCTATTCATTTAGATCTTCTTTAAATGTTCAAAGCTTTTCTTTAAGTTCAATGTGACAACATATACTGTAATGTAATAATACCCAGTGCTCATAACATCACATGCTCACCTTATTCCCATCACCCAGTTATCCTATCCCCCCACTAACATCCCCTTCAACAACCATCAGATTGCTGCCCAGATTTAAGAGTCTCTCATGGTTTGTCTTCCTCTCTAATATTTCTCCACTCAGTTCCCACCACCTTCCCTAATGGTACCTTTCACTATTTCTTATGTTCCCTGTATGAGTGAAACCATATGATAAATGTCTGTCTCCAATTGACTTATTTCATTCAGCAAGAAACCCTCCAGTTACATCCACATTAAAGTAAATGGTAGGTATATATCCTTTCTGATGGCTGAGTAATGTTCCAATGTTTTTTTTTCTTTTTTTTCTAGCAGAAGAAAAAGAAAAAGAAAGAAAGAAAGAAAGAAAGAAAGAAAGAAAGAAAGAAAGAAAGAAAGAAAGAAAGAAGAAAACAACCAAGGAAAGAGAAAAAAGGAAAAAGAGCGAGAGAGTCCTCCGTTGGGAATGAGATCTTGTCCCTTCTGGATAGATGGTTCCACATGGACTATCTCAGATTAGCGCCGCGGGGAGGTGGTGAAGTAGGGCATATAATTCACGTTGCAGTTCATTAGGATGGATCAAGTCTCTGCTTCACAGAAGCCCATCTCTTGGGCCCCATTTAAAGAGTGTGCTGAGCCCCGGTGCACACGAACAACAATGTCCCTAGCCACTGCCAGCAAATGACTTTCTTTTCCAGCAATAAACTCCAAAGCCTCCAGAAATTACCGTGGAGTTAATTTTAGCAGAGACATAATAACCAATGAGGCTGTCCGGGGAAGGGCAGAGAAGAAGAGTGTCCACGGGCCCACCTTAAGCAGCGCAGAAGCCACGGCCATATGTATATACCATATCCTCTTTATCCATTCATCTATTGAAGGACATCATGGCTCCTTCCACAGTTTGGCGATTGTGAACATTGCTACTATGAACACTGGTGTGCAGGTGTCCTGTCATTTCACTATATCTGTATTTATGGGGTAAATACTGAGTAGTGTAGTTGCTGGGTCATAGGGAGGCTCTATTTTTAACTTCTTGAGGAACCTCCACACTGTTTTTCAGAGTGGATCTACCTGCTTGCACTCCCAACAATAATGTAAAAGCGTTCTCATTTCTCCACATTTTTGCCAACATTTTTTGTTTCCTTGTTAATTTTGTCCATTCTCACTGGTGTAAGATCAATCACTCATTGTGGTTTTGTTTGTAGTTTCCTGATGACGAGTGATGTGGAGCATTTTTTCCTGTACTTGTTGGCCGTGTGTATGTCTTCCTTGGAGAAATTTCTGTTCATGTCTTCTGACCACTTCATGACTGGATTGTTTCTTGGGCCTTGAGTTTGATAAGTTCTTTATAGATCTTGGATACTAGCCCTTTATCTGATATGTCTTTTGCAAATATCTTCTCCCATTCTGCAGGTTGTCTTTTAGTTTTGTTGACTGTTTCCTCTGCTTTGAAGAAGTTTTATCTTGACCAGGTCCCAATAGGTTTTTTTTTATTCTTCCAATCCATGAGCACGAATGTTTAATCATCTATTTACATCCTCCATTTCTTTCATAAGCATTCTGTAGTTTTAAATTATAGCTCCTTTACCTCTTTGGTTAGGTTTATTACTAGGTATCTTATGGTTTGGGTGTGATTGTAAATGGGATTGACTCCTTAATTTCTCTGTTTTCAGTCTCATTGTTAGTGTATAAAAATTCCACTGATTTCTGTGTACTGATTTTGTATTATTGCTGAATTGCTGTATGAGTTCCAATCTTGAGATGAAGTCTTTTGGGTTTTCTATATACAGTATCATGTCGTCTGCAAAGAGGGAGAGCTTGATTTTTTCTTTGCCAATTTGAATGCCTTCTATTTTTTGTTTTCTGATTGCTGAGGCTAGGGCTTCTAGAACTATGTTGAATAACACTGGTGGCAGTGGACATCCCTGTCGTTTTCCTGATCTTAGGGGGAAGGGTCGAAATTTTCCCCCATTGAGAATGATATTAGCTGGGGCTTCTCATAAATGGTTTTTATGCAGTGAGTTTTCTCCCAGGTTCCCCTATTTTTACTGTGTCTCTGGGAACACTGAGACTTCACTGTCCCTCCTGTGATTCTGCCCTATTTCCCCACTGAGCACTTTTCAGTCAGGGAAAACTCAGGTGCAGATTTCTAAAGTTCCTGATTATCTGCTGCCCCACTCTCCTGAAGCAGCTTTCCATGGCTCCCTCTCTCACTGTTTATGTTCCAATATATCCCCTTTGTTCCTCTACTACACCTTCCTATCTTATCAGAAGTGATCACTTTTTTCTCTGTAGCATTCCAGCTGTTCTGTATTTACATCTCAGATTGAATTCATAGTGTTCATGATGGTTTGAAAGTTATCTAGGTAAGTTTGGGGGACCGGGTGAAACAAGAACCCTACTCTTCTGCTATCTTGTCTCCCTCCTGCCTTTTAGTTCTGTTGACTGTTTGCTGTGCAGAGGCTTTTTATCCTGATGAAGTTCCATTAGTTCATTTTTGCTTTTGTGTCCCTTGCCTTCATAGATATGTCCTGTAAGACTGTTGCAGCTCAGGTCAGAAAATTGCTGTGTTCTCCTCTAGGATTTTGATGGATTTCTGTCTTACATTTAGGTCTTTTGAACATTTTGCTTTTATCTTTGTGTATGGTGTAAGAGAATGATCTAGTTTCATTCTTCTGCATGTGGCTGTCTAATTTTCCCAAAACCATTTGCTGAAGGAACTAATCTTTTTTCCCATTGAATATTCTTTCCTATTTTGTCAAATATTAGTTGACCATAGAGTTGAGGGTCCATTTCTGGGTTGTCTATTCTGTTTTATTGATCGATGTGTCTGTTTTTGTGCCAGTACCATGCTGTCTTGATGATCACAGTGTTATAATATATCTTGAAGAGAGGCATTGTGATGCCTCCAGTTTTTGTTTTCTTTTTCAACATTCCTCTGGCTATTTGGGGTCTTTTCTGGCTTCATACATATCTTAGGATTATTTGTTCCAATTCTGAGAAAAAATGTCCATGGTATTTTTAAAAAGATTTGTTTATGTATTTATTTATGAAATACACAAAAAGAGAGGCAGAAATGAGGCAGAGAGGGCAGCCCGGGTGGCTCAGTGGTTTAGCGCCACTGTCAGCCCAGGGTGTGATCCTGGAGACCTGGGATGGAGTCCTCCATCGGGCCCCCTGCATGGAGCCTGCTCCTCCCTCTGCCTGTGTCTCTGCCTCTCTTTCTTTCTCTCTGTATCTAATGAATTTTAAAAAATCTTTAAAAAGAAAGAAATGAGGCAGAGAGAGAAGCAGGTTCCTTGTGGAGAGCCTGATTTAGGACTCGATCCCAGGACCCCAGGATCACAACCTGAGTGGGGGCAGACACTCAACCACTGAGCAACACAGTTGCCTTGTCCATGGTATTTTTGTAGGGATTGCATTTAATGTGTAGATTGCTCTGAGTGGCATAGGCATTTTCACAATATTTATTCTTCTAAGCCAAGAGCATGGAATGTTTTTCTATTTCTTTGTGTCTTCCTCAATTTATGTCATAAGTGTTCTAAGCTTTCAGAGTACAGATGCTTTACCTCTTTGATTAGGTTTATTCCTAAGTATCTTATGGTTTGGGGTGCAATTGTAAATGGGATTGATTTCTTAATTTCTCTTCTTCATTCTCATTGTTAGTGTCTAGAAATGCAGATTTCTGTGCATTGATTTCATAT